>NW_015505750.1:521956-538185 GCF_001515645.1 Sinocyclocheilus grahami
GCGATTATGGTAAGGGGCATTACATTTCCGACGAGTGCTTGCAGTGTTCGGCCAATCACAATGCACTGGGTCAGCTGGCCAATCAGAGCAGACTGCGCTTGTCGGAAGGAGGGACTTTGTAGAAAACGAAGCGTTTGAGAGAGGCGGGGCATAGAGGACCTACAATAATGTACAGTATTTGAAAAATAATGTGTTTTTTGAACGTTAAAGCATATCAACATATTCTGTTACACCAAATACACAAAATAATGATCTTTAAAAAAGCATCATATGACCCCTTTAACTGCACACATTTGCATTGCATTTACATTTTACATGTATTCATTTAACAGACTCTTTTATTCAAAGTGACTTACAAATGAGGACTACACAAGTAAATCATCCTGAGGAGAACTGCTGAAACACACTGCACCAAAATTTGTTAGAACATACAGTACAGGCCAGCACAGAGATGTGGGTTTAAAGCAGGGCTGGGCAACTTCGGTCCTGGAGGGCCACTGTCCTGCAGAGTTTAGCTCCAGCCCTAATCAAACACACCTGCGTGTAGACTTCTAATCTTGAAAACATTGATTAGCTTGTTCAGGTGTGTTTGATTAGGGTTGGAGCTAAACACTGCAGGACAGTGGCCCTCCAGGGGGGTATTCCAAAAAGCAGGTTATGTGACATACCCAGGTATGTTTGAGGATAAGCGAGCGGATAACCTCAGCTTTCGGTTCCAAAATCGGAGTTAACTTTCAGGGTATGTAAGTAACCATAGCAACTTGCTCTCTGAAGATAACCTGCTCCGGAGCAGGTTATGTTCCAGGGTTAGTTCAGTTCAGCGCATGCATGATCAGCGCATGATCTACTGACGAGCCTTCAGTGGGCGTGACAGATAGCGCACAATATTATATATTAGTACAATACAGTTATGTATATAGCCTACTATATTGTATTGTATAACTGTATTGTATCTAACTTTTATGAATTATTATAAATTATAAAACACTATTATGACAAGGTAATGTTTCATTTACTATATTATATATATTTATTACATTTTATATTATCTTACACATGGATCTGCATTTTCTATAATGTATTTCTATAATAAAAATACATATCTGATATGACTTGATATATAATTAGCATCAAACAAACAATATAATTCTTATTCTCAAGGATTAAACAATAAATGGAAAAAAAGAAAAATGATTACACAACCATCAATTAGGTGGCGATATGCACTAAGCATGTAAATGACCATTGAACAAAAGAAGAAATAAACGGCATGGCGTGCTTTTTCTTAGCGTCCGTTTCCATAGCGACTCGTCGATTCGTCACTCTGTTGAGATTGTCTTGAGTCTTAATCAGGAACATACTCGGTGTTGAATGAACTTACTCCCGGACACGTTTTTGGAACCACATACCTCGAGTAAGCACGGTTTGGGGTTAATCAACCGAAAGTTCAGGGTTTAGCTGACGGTAAGTTAACCGTGCTTTCTGGAATACACCCCAGGACTGAAGTTGCCCAGCCCTGGGCCCGTATTCACAAAACATCTTAAGGCTAAAAGTAGCTCATAACTCACCGATTTAGGAGAAAATATTAAAAATAATGGGCATGTCAATCCTAAATTTAGGCTCCTAAATTTTTGCTCTAAGAGTATTTCACAAAGCGTTTTAGCTCTAAAAGTAGCTCCTAAATTTGTGAAAGGTTCTCTTAAAGACTCTAAAGTTACTAAGATCAAACCACAAACTATCCTAAAATGGCTGTTGCCGGCAATCTGCCTCTGAATGTAAACATTTGATGATAATGACCTTTTAAAAAGGTATCGCCTTTGGTTTTGGAGGTTATCCCAACTCCAAATTTTCCTTTGATTATATCCTTGTTTTCATTAATCAGTTGGGCAAGAAGTAACAGCTGTTCTTGCATCCAGTTTTTTAAATTTTTAAAAAAAATTTTTTTTTTACATTTGCATGTATTACTATCTGCCTTGATTATTCTACTCTGTTAATTAAAAGGCTGTTTATATGCATATTCACTAATTCTTTATGAGAAGCATACATGTAAGAGGCTGACAATTAACTGAACATATAGGCCTACTTGTTTAATTAGTGACTCTTAGCCTGCATTTTAAAATCTTTATTTGAATGTGGCAACATTTTAATTTTTAAACCTTTATATATGGCAACATCGTCAGAGACCCCTCCCCTATCAGCCAATCACTGTGTGCATAGTTAGTAAGCATGCTGACATCATCCATAGCAAGGAGGTCAACCCCGCCCCCTTACTCTTAGCTTAAGACTTCTCTCTATTCCTTAGTAAACATTTGTCTCAGCAGCTTTGTGAATAGGTTTTAAGAGAAAACTCTTAGCTAAAAACTTTTACTGCTATTCAGGAGAACTCTTAGTTGTAAGATCAAATGTTTTGTGAATACGGGCCCTGGTTTAAAGAAATCCTAAGCTTTCCTAAAAACCTTTGGTTTGGTTTAGTTTTTTGTTTTATTTCATTTCATTTGCTGCCTGGCAAGAACTGGTACTTTTTAAAGCAATGCATTTTGTGTCACAGCTTTGGCTATTTTGTATGTTATTTTCACAAAGGGATGAAATGCTGTATCGACCAATCAGCATCCAAGATGGAAATTATTCAGTTTTATTATAAGGCTTTAGAAAAGAGGTACTGTGTTCATGGCTGTACCCACCATTGAGGTCCCAGAGGTCCGGATATAATTACCTAATAATAGCTGTACTTTGGTGCTGCAAAGATATTGTACAAGGCCAACATAACACAGAGCGGTATAACAGTGCTTGAATGCAGGCATTACTGTTCATTTAAATTCTTGCATGATGCTTTGGTCAAAAAGTGAGATGTAAGATATAAGTATGTAAATATTTAATATGACACCTGTGTTACGTTAAAAATTTTAAATGACCAACAGTAATATCCAGAAATGGAACAACACAACCAGCACAGTTTCAGCATATTAAGCATAAGATTAAATTTGTGTGCATATTGTGCATGAATTTAATTAACTTAGTTAGTTTCCTGATAGCCTTTCTGTAAATTCACTTATTATCCTCAGGCCTAAACTAGAATGTGGTAAAACGTGTGGCTTTGAAAAGTGTGTTTATAGGTTGTGCTTAGCATTTGTGACCCTGGAGCACAAAACCAGTCTTAAGTCGCTGGGGTATATTTGTAGCAATAGCCAAAAATACATTGTATGGGTCAAAATTATCGATTTTTCTTTTATGCCAAAAGTCATTAGGATATTAAGTAAAGATCATGTTCCATGAATATATTTAGTAAATTTCCTACCGTAAATACATCAAAACTTAATTTTTGATTAGTAATATGCATTGCTAAGAACTTCATTTGGACAATTTTAAAGGCAGTTTCCTCAGTATTTTGATTTTTTTGCACCCTCAGATTCCAGATTTTCAAATAGTTGTATCTCTGCCAAATATTGTCCTATGCTAACAAACCATACATCAATGGAAAGTGTATTTATTCAGCTTTCAGATGTTGTATGTATCTCAATTTTGAAAAATTGATACTTATGACTGGTTTTGTGGTCCAGGGTCACATTTAGCCTATTAAGAAAAAAAGTGTCTATGTCTACAGCCTTTGTACAGTATACTGATATGTTTATGGCTGGTTTGCTCTATTAATTTAAAAGGATAGTTCACCTAAAAATTAAAATTCTGTTATTTACATATTCAAATTTTATTATTTCAAACCTTATTTCTATTTTTCATGACCATGTGTATTTTTTTTTTTTGTTCCACTAATGCAGATAATAATGGAAATGACTGTCATGGTTTTACTGCTACTGTTATCCGAATTTTTGCCCTCCAGACATCTTAAAATAAAATCAACATTTTTCCAGGGGCCATATATCCCCGAACTCCCCAAGTAAGCTGTGTTTTTGGACCTCAATATTTCTGAAACCCTGCATATGGCCTTGACCATGTCATACTCAAACTCAACTGGTCATTCCCGGCCAGAATCCCGGCTCAAATGCAGTATTTGTTGTGTTGTGGGTTTGCTGTGATGAGATCCACACAAGCAGACCCCATTACAGCTAGCCTTTTTTTGAGCCTAACACAGTTGATAAATCTGGTTTACCATGCTAACCCCATTTGATATATTGCTAAAGATTAGGGTGTTTAGGATTAGCTTGCAAGTACAAAATCCTCTTAATGAGTATTTATTATTGGTAGCATAGCAACAGACTATCAGTAGTCTACCCTGAAGCGTTCTACAGGTTTGTCACCAGATATGAACAGGATGGTGTCCTCCTGCTTCTTCAGTTGTGAGCACAGTGCTGGTGCCTGTCATGGTCAGGTGAACATGACCACCTGCTTCTCGAATATCCTCAGCTCACACACTTGTATATGTATTGCAGAAATCAGATGATGACTATGTATACAAAAAAATCGATGAACACAAAGCCGAACCAGAGGAGGTAGCAGAAGAAGAAGAGGAGGAGGAGGAGGAGGAGGAGGAAGAAGAAGAGGAGGCGGAGAAAGGGAAAGATGAAGATGAAGCTAAAGCAGAGGAAGATACTGAAGCAACTGGTTTGTAAAATTATTTATCCTTGTTTGCTATTTAAGTACTTTTTTTCAGTGTAGTTATACATAATTTCCTTCTTTTGTGGCTCCCTTTTCAGGTAATGAGAATGGGGAGGGGATGGACAAGGACATTGGAAAAGATGGAGGAGATACAGAGGATGAGGACGAGGCCAGTAAGCCAAATGACAGTCCCTCAGAGGATGAAGTAAGCAAGTTCACATTTGACTTTTATTCTTCCTTAGCCAGTAGGGGAGTGACAGTATAGTTTATATTGCTATACGTTGATGTTGCAGACACAGAATGAGCTGCTGGAAAAGTGCACAATCCAAGTTGTCTTAAACATGAGACGTGTTTTATATTAAGTGCTTCGAACTAAATGATAAACCAACACATCTTGCCCTACTGCCAGATGAATATTTTATAGAAAGTTGATTTAGTTTAATCACTTTCTCACTTAATCACATTTCAGTTTAAGTTATTAAAAAGGGTTCAGTTCCTTGTGAGTTTTTAAGTTATGAGCTTTTTAACATGATCAAATTGCTCTGATCGTATTTATTGTTTGTATCTTGTTTGAAAAATGATTCAGTTGAGTTTAGGAATAGGACTTTTTAATCTAGCATTCTACTGTCATAACCACTGTTAGCAGGCTCTGGAGAAGAGCTCTGTCAAACCAGGAGCTGTCTTCACCAAACATCTAGGTCAGTGAAGTACTAGGAATGCAAATCAGTATTGCTTTTTTGGCATCGAAGAAAGTTGTTACAGTCAGAGCTGATCTCAACTCAGCATCATCACTGACACTCTCTAACAGCAGACCCAGACACAAGCACACTGAATACAGACTGACCACCATGTATTGAGCTTTGGAAGCAGACAGGTTGTTTTTCGAGTGATGAACAGTTTCGTTTTTCTGCTTTTTTTAGGTTGTATGTTCAGCCTTACAAGGACAGCCTTTTGTTTACATGTTTGCAAACTGTTCATTGCTCTTGGAAATAAATATTTACTATAACATCCTGTGTACCGTTGACATGACTTCACTAGGAACACGGCTTACTCGTTTGTGCAAAGTATTTTATTAAAAGCATAATTGTAACAAAATAAAATGTACACTTTTAGAACAGGCAGTGCTTTATATTGGGTGCTTGCAGACCTAAATTATATGACTGAATTTTTTTTTTTACAAAAAATAACATTAAACAGATTGAGTATGTAGTGTTGTTGCAGATGCTTCAGTGTCATGTCAAATTTCACATCAGCAAACTGAGCAAAGAATCCGTCCTCGTAAATGCCGCTCAAGCAGACACTTTGGAGCAATCGGATCAATATCACTCTGCAGACTCAACCTCACTTCAGTCTTTGAAAGCAGTAAAAGCTCAAATCCATTTATTTCATCCATTTTAAGTCCCTCAATCCAAACGACATGACCATGAAGAGCAAACTCTCCAACACAATGCTGCAGTTTACACTGCAAGCCGGTTTCAACCTATTGATCCTGCTCAAAAGATTTTGAGTTTGTGCACTAGTCAGACCTTTTAAGATAAATCCACGTATGAAAGTGAGTAAATGTCATTCGGTGAGGCAGATGCCTCTTATAATGTAACATACTGAGGAGGTACTTCGTTTAAACCAATTGGTCAGGAAATTACTGTAATTGCATACTTTCTGCACCAGCTGAGCAACTGTCATTGCCAATAGAAAAATCACATGCCAAAAGAGTGAGGACTAATTTAGGTTATCCATCCCTAGCCTTTTACTTCATGCACTTTAGTTATGGGTTATGTCATGTCATGCATTTTCAAGAGAACATTTCTGTGTTCAAGCTGTGCTTGCTTTACACTGTAAATGTTAGATGTGGAAAGCCAAAAAAGCTGAAATTCAGCATAACTGTATTTTTAGAAGAACTCTTCAAAACCAGACGTTGGCTGTCTAGTATTTAAAAAGGTTGTGAAGCCAATGAGACGGTCTTGAGATTGGTTACATACCTGCTAAATGAATTATACAGGAGTGGTATTACACCAGCTCTGTACTTATCTGATCACAAACTGCATCATGCATCCTTTTATATCTTGTAACACAGTTAGCTGACACGGAAAGTCAGCAGCTCAGTCCATGGTATTACCCAAACCATGCTGAGAGATGCATCAGTAAATTGTACAACAAAATAAATACAAAACAGCGGCTTATATGTATGAGCTCGTAGTCTGAATGCTGGAAAGAGGAGATGATGGAGTATGTAGACGTGATCCACTCGTTATTTCCATTTGCTTTTGGCGTCAGTGGTCTGAAACACGCTGGAGGCGGACATTAGGTTCTCGATGTACTGCCCGAGAACCTGGTTCTCCGATTTGAGCTTAAGGTTCTCCTCTTTCACCGCATCCACACGCGCAGAGAGATCTAATGGAAACAGACAAAACACAGAGTGCATCACTTAACTTTTTCCGGCAGCCATTTAGAGTGCCTGAGTGGATCAGAGGAGAATGGTTAGCGGAGAGTTAACCACTAGAGCAAGGTGCAGGGGGAAAATGAGACCTTCAAGTGTGTGCTGAAGCTCCAACACTTGGTTTATGAGTCTCGTCTTTTCCTCTTGCTCAACTTGATTCTCCATATCTCCTGAAAAGACACACATACAAATCTGAAATTGCACCAAAGCTATTTAAACTGAAGAAACACGCATTTTAACAACACAATATAAAATATTATACCAAATTGTGGGTGATATTTACCATCAATCTCACAATGCATGGTGCTGTACTGGTCCTCCAGTCTGAAGCGCAGGACTGTCGGTTCTCCGTCAGCTGTGAGAGATATTATCAATGTGGTATAAAATATGCTTTTAATACAAACATATAATGATGTTATTGGCCATGTACAAAAGTAATTCGTTGGTATATAGGATACAGTGCAAACTAAGCCGTTTCAATATCCCAGCGCATCGAGATATAGTTAGCTATTGGCTAACACAACAAACCATCGCCTGATATGAATAGATATAGTTCACAGAGAACTGAGATCACCGTCGTTTACATTTCATGCTTAAAACGTAATTATATTGCTATTAGTACTCGAGACATTACATTACAACTTTGGTTTTATGAAGTTTTAATTCATGCCACGTCCAACTCATCAGTCTCCATTGGTTATCATGCTACAGGCCGCTGCAGCCTGGCTGTTAAAATTCTTGTTAGAAACAGCTTTAAATGACCCCGATAATAAAATTCAATTTACATAATCAGCAACAAATGAACTTGGTAAATAGGCAATTATGAAATCAATACACGCAGAGGCGAAATAAACATTAAGTATAGTGGAGAACTTAAGTAACACACATCAGCACACTGATAAATTCACACAGCCCTACCTGATATAAGACTAAAATGTTCAAAAATTATCAAGCCTCCAAAGCTGATGCCAAGGTAATGATACAGACCATCCGTTACCTCATCGCTTCGGTCTCTTTCACATACTCACTACCAAACAGCACCGACAGAGGCAGACAAAGCTCTCTAAAAATATGAGGCTGTGCACAAAGCAATACAGCATGCTGCTTTCAGCAAATGGCCTGGCCTTCTATTTTTTAAAGAATAGTATGTAAAACAGAATGCATTATGCAACATAATAAACATTTCTCCTCATTAGAAAAAGTATGCTACTTTGCTGTCATATGGCCTCATTAAAAAATTAAAAAATTAAATAAATGTAGCCTAATAATAATTATAAATACTTTGGTCAAATCTGTCACCTAAATCAAAATTCCAGTATTATGATATAGCCCAGTATAACATCTCCTCCCTGTTCTACAAAAGAAATAAATTCATACAGGTTTGGAAACAGCAGACGGGTGAGTAGGCCTAAATGATGAATTCATTTTTAGGTGGATTATACCTTTAAAAATGACAGATCTGAGTAGACCTGAGTTTTCTGAAATATGCAGCCTTTGTTCTACTTGCTGCTCTGGCAGTAGCTACATTCACACATGCTTATGTGTGAGCTGGTCTCTGCAGTCCCTGCACACAAGCACACACCTACTGCCTCTAATGGAGGTTTCTGGCATGTGTTGACACAATACCTCTCCATTTATTCCTGTATTTGGACAAGAAAACCACATGCTGCACAGCACTAAAGCATTTGATGCTAAAATTATTATGCCAACTTATACTTACCAGTTTAAACAAAACTAGTTGTTTTGATCCGGAGCAGATTTTATTTTTTCTGAAAATACTGTTGATGTTATCGCATTGGACCAATATTGGAATCAATCTTTAAATCAACTTGTTTTCTTTCAATTAGCACAGGTTTTGTATTATTTTTGGATTGGATTGATCATTGGCTTTATTGATCTGAGCTTATTCACCTCAGTTTTTGAGTGAACATTTTCTTGCCAAAATTTACCACAAACACTGCTTTTTCACACAAAAACTGAGGTGCATAAGCTCAGATCAATGAGGTCTATGACCAAAAATGTATCAAACACTTCCAAAAAGCAAAACAAAACCTGTGCTAACAGAAAGAAAACAAGTTGACCAAAAGATTGCATTCAAGATGTGGTGTTAATATAGGATAATGAGAGACAAGCAATTTTTAAACACCAATGATTTTCAGCATAGCACAAGGTTTGTTTTAGTTAACTATTATAACTCTGAAAGTCCCTCATTCAGATTATAGCTGTCATCTTAATGTGCACATGTGTGTGTTTATTCACACATGTCCCAGTTCTATTACTGAATTGTTACCGGGCAAAGAAAACTGGTTTCAGATCAGCTTTAAAGCAAGACAAGGCAAGTCTTACCTGAATCATCAGCTAGTGAAATGTTAGTAAAAGTCCCATCATCTTCATTCACGTTTCCCTCCATGACTGAGTGTGTTCGCAAATGTGTGTGGGTGTAGCTTATTAGCAAAACAACAGTTAAATAATTTAAACTATGGAGTTAAATACTTTTGAAAAGGTTATTTTCTCTCTATCTAGCTCTCTCTCTCTTCCTGAAACACTGTGTAGTTTGTCCGGCCTTACCCTCTCAATTATTCACCATCGGTTACCAACCAGACCTGTGTGGTAACTCAGGTGACAAAGCTGGAGCAAACTTTAGGGCGACACCTGCTGAGAGATCCAAAGTTCACTTGTTCACTTTCTCAGATTAAAGTGAGTCATCCCCCCCACATTCTCACCCAACTGCGTACACCTTTAACTTTCTCGCACCGTCTGTCTCATTTCATCTGTACTACAGTGGGACACGTTAACTAAAGGAAGTGTCTGATGGCCTCACACAAACAAAACCACATGGCAGTGCCTAACTACATCGACTTAATTGGTTTGCACTTTGATCAGTGTTGTAAAAAGCCCAGAGTATTACTACAAGCTACAGAAAAGACTTGAAGTGATACATTGATTGACACTAGATGTTTTCGCTTTCGTTTCATTTTAAGCTGTAGGCATAAGAAATGTTGACATAGTTTCTGATTCTAATAGAGAGTTAAACTCAGATACCTGCAGCAAATACTTCTTATGCACAGGCTGCATTTCTATTATGCAATAGCATGACTTTTTTTTTTGTCTACAAATTCAAAGATGTGTATCTTAATATTAGTATCTTCATGAAATGACAACAAAGCTAACATACATGGACTTCAAATGACAAAACTTGATTTTGTGGGGTTTTGGTTCAGCCAAAAATGAACATTTGCAGAAAATGTGCTCACCCTCAGGCCATTCAAGATGTTAAATAGTTTGTTTCTTCATCGGAATAGATTTGGAGAAATGTAGCTTTACATCACTTGCTCACCAATGGATCCTCTGCAGTGAATGGGTGCCATCAGAATAAGAGTCCAAACAGCTGATAAAAACATCACAATAATTCACAAGTAATCCGTATGACTACTTATGACCCATAACTTTGTTTACAAACAAAAACTGTCCAAAACAATTCTAGTTCTATCCGCTGTTTGAACTCTCATTCTGACGGCACCCATTCACTGCAGAGGATCCATTGGACATTTCTACAAATCGTTCCAATGAAGAAACATCTACATCTTGGATGGCCTGAAGATGAGTACATTATTGTTTAATGTGTGCTCATTGTACTTTTGATGGATATAACAGTCCCGAGGTTAGTACGAGGATAAATCCAGATTTTGGTTACATTTTCTCTTGATGGCAACTTTAAAATGCTCCTAAGAAAGGAAAACACATCGACTAATGGATTATAATAATTAAGATTTAAATTTTACACTAAACAAAAGCTCTAGGCGCTGTCTAAATAGTTACTAGTTTTAACTATTTTTAAAATCTGATTAATGAACTTTATTAAATATATTTTGAAAGTATAGGGCATACCTTGCATGGAATAAAGTTAGTGTGGAATAAAATATTAAATATGATAAAAAAGTGCCTCCTGGTGGCTAAAGCCTGCCATAAATTTAACTAGGAATTGACAGTGTTTTCATCTTCTGTGTTGATCTCTAGCTGTGCTCATGAAACACAGATTTAATACTTGTCAAAATAAATAAACATATAAATGCATCTCAGCTAGATTACTGCCTATTGATTAGGTTAAATGTTTGTTTTGTAAATGTAGGTTAAATCTTTTTATTCTTTTTCTATGAGATATTCATATTAATTTTAAAATGTATTCATTTTGTCTATTAAATGTGTAGTAGTATTAATACATGTAAAGATTTTATAGCATAAACATAATTTACAATACCCTAATAATATATGATAGCCATAGACTGTAGTCAGGAAATAACGTCTTTGCAGCTTTACAAAAATACTACATAATCGCTGAAGCTAAGTGACTGCACCATCATTTTTATGAATACAAAACTATTTGATGTGATTCATTTAGATTGTACCTTTGATTATATTCAAGGTAATTGAACAATACATAATTTCCTGCAAATATTCCAAGCTTATTAATATATATACAGGGGCAAGGGAGGCAGTGTCTCCTCAAAAAATTAGATGAGAAAATAATCAATATTACAAACATAAATCGCGAATATTACTAAATATGGCATTAAAAGTATAAAAGTCACTCGTTTTTATAAAGTAACACTGTCAAACAGCGACAACCGCAGGTAAAGTTACAGTGGAGGCTTGCCTCCCTTCAGTCCATTGACTTTCTACAGAGCGTCAGAGACCCTTAGCGTGCCGTGACTTTTCTTGAGGCTCATTGAAGATGAATGGGAGAAAGTCACGTGAGAAGAGGCAATGCCTCCGTCGCGCTATAATTGGATATGATCGGGTTATGATTGGATGCGATTGGTTCCTGCGATAAATCCCGCCTCTTGTTTTCGTGCGAGCTCTGGGTCTGAATGAAGAAAATTATGTTGTTATTGATTAATTAATTATAAAGTAAGTAAACAACTCTCCCGCTACTTTGTGTCACGTCAAAATAAAAACGTGATGACTGCGTCAGTTTTCAGTGAGCATTCAGCATGATGAAATGAAAGATATATCTTCGTGTCTGTGGCAGTGTTTACAGAGCTTTTATGACGATTACCCTTGAATTACATTCGATTACATCTTGAAAATAAGTTGACTATTAAAAAGAACAGCTGAACATCAGTTCACAAATAAAAAATATTGCTAGCATTTTACAATAAGGTGTCATTTAATGAGTTAACTAACATGAACAAACAATGAACGTTTATTACAGTACTTAAATCCTACAGTTGTTCATTGTTAGTTCATGTAGTTCACAGTGCATAAACTAATGTTAACAAGCACACTTTTTATTTTAATAATGCATTAGTAAATGTTGAAATTAATATGAACTAAGATTAATAAATGCTGTAGAATAAAAATGGATAAACACACTATGAAATGTATTAGTATTAAAAATATTAAATAAAATACAAAATAATATAAATAAAATACAAAATAGAATTATATTTGTTCTCTTTTTTATATAATATTTATGTACCCAGGAAAATGTGACAACATTAAGTGTAAAGTGTAACAGGGACACACACACACATTTTATTTTATATATATATAAACTGCCTCCTCATTTTAAAACACCACCGCACGCCACTGATATATATATATATAACTTACATATATACTTCACTGGAGGATTTGTTTCTTACAAACACGCAACTTCTCACGTTACAAGACATTAACTGATGGACTGGAGTTGCGTGGATTACTTTTGGATTACTGTGATGTTTTTATCAGCTGTTTGAACTCTCATTCTGATGGCACCCATTCACTGCAGATGATTCACTGGTGAGCAAGTGATGAAATCACTCCAAACCTGAAAAAACTTGAAATTTCTCCAAACCTGTTTTGATGAAGAAATTAGCTCATCTACATCTTGGATCACTTCAGTAAATTTTCAGCAAATTTTCATTGTTGGCTGAACTATTACTTTAAAATTTGTAAAAAATTACAAAATAATTTAAGCTTAAGTCAACACATTTAATTTGAGATATCTGTTAGTATTTACAGCATAAATGTCTCTTCAGATGAAAAGTGAGTGAATGAAAAGGAAGGAATAAGGAAATTACAAAGAGAGGATGATGAAGGTTGAGATGGTGAAGTTGAGATGAAGACAGAAAAATAAGAGAGATGGAAGGAAGGAACAAAATTATATATTGACAGGAGATAAGAATTTGACAGATAGAAAATGGCACAATAAGTGACAGAGGGGCAGATTGAAGCATAAACACTAATGGAGATGTGTAGGCAGTCTCTTGTTCTCTCTCTCATTCCTTTCTGACTGCAAAGTTAACAGATGCCCACGGCTGGCAGTGGCTCTCTTGATGCTTGTAAAGGAGGCTCGACCCATCTGCACTGTGCATAAGCACCAGCAACAATCAATCCTGTACAGACCCAAAATCAGCTTTGGGTTTAGGAACACCAGCAGAGCAATGAGAATTAATGTTATTTTTTGACTGGTGCAAGAGCAGTAATTAACCATGTTACCAAACATGTGCTGCGATGGGATCTCTCCCTGTACAGCCAAAATGGCTGTAATGTAATTGTAATGCTGTGAAAAGTGAAGAGCTTTTATATGGCAGTTCGCAAAACAAGAAGGTAATATCGAGTAACTTACATTCATACACATTCAAACTATATAGAACATACTTTTTTAACGGTTGCAATGTAAGTACACCTACTCAGAGAGCATGCAATTTCAGGGGTAGCCAGTCACTTGTGAAATTCTTGAACAGTCAGTGTTTAAAAAAAAAAGGTTGAGTGTCTGATTTAATGACTAACTCTTAAAAGCAGTTTGTTGTTGCTACCTATTGGTGGAAAGAGTGCACACGCAAAAAGTGTCACTAAAAATAATGGCCAATCAAACACACACACACACACAAAAGCTTTGTAATATAGGCCTATATGCTATTTAAATAATACACTGCATTACAGTAGCTACACACCTGCATGTGGTTTTCAGTTTTCTGTTTTTCACACCAATTCCACCTTCCCCTTTCTTTCACTCTCCGAGCAGATCTTTCCTCTCTATAAATAGAAATCACATTGCCGGTGACCATACAAATGATAATATGCCAACATAGCATGTCCAGACCATAGGACACACCAGGGAGTGAAGGTGCCCCTGTGCCCACGTTTTGTACAGACAAGCCAGGGGAAGAGGAGGCGGCAATGAACCAGGCTCCAGTGCTTTGAGGCGTGACATCCAGCCGAGGTTCAATCTGCCTGCACTGCAAAATGATGCAGTAGAACTAAACCCCAGACACAGAAGACATGTTCCAAATCACTTCCCTTCTGTGTAGTGCATGAAATACCCCTAAAGACTTAACAAGACTTCAAGAAAGGAATCTCAAATCTGTAAATGGTCTTGCTTTTTCATGCAGTGATACAGACACATATGCAGAAAAAACTACACTATTTATTTTTGTGACATTGTATTTATGTGACATTGTAGAAAATAATTTGTAATTCTAGTTACAATGCATCTTGTATTTAAAGCCCATCACCTAATTTCCAGCATATAATGTATTGATTTGTTGTCTAAACGTGTTTACATGCTCATGCTGAGAGTATGAAATGTACAGTAGGTATAGAAATGCATCACCCCCCTTTAAAATAATCACATTTTGTTGCTTTGCAGCCTGAAATGAATACGGACACATTTTTTTATACATCTGTATTTACTCAGTGCAACTTGAAAGATATAACAACAACATATCATAAAAAAAGAAAATATAAAAATGCCTCAATCAGGTGTAGCTAATCACCTTCTCAATGGCACACAAAGCCATTTGACTTTCAACTGTAATCAGCTGTGGTCATTTTGAGATGAGACTAAAATTGAATTATTTGGCCTCAACATCAAACGATATGTCTGGTGGAAATCCAATACAGCTCACCATCCAAATACCACCATTCCTCCAGTAAAGCATGGAGGAGGTAATATCCTGTTATGGGGGTGTTTCTCTGCAGCAGGGACTGGAGCACTTGTCAGGATAGAAGGAAAAATGGATGGGGCAAAATACCATCAAATTCTTGAGGAAAATCTGCCAGAAAGATGTCAATGGGAAGAAGGTTTACCTTCCAACATAACGACGACTCAAAGCACACAACAAAACTGAGCACACAGTGGCTGAAGGAGAAAAGGGTGAATGTCCTTGCATGGCCTAGTCAGAGCCCAGACTTAAACCCCATTGAAGATCTGTGGAATGACTTCAGACTGCAGTCCACAAACGGTCAGCATCAAATTGAACTGAACTTGAGCAGTTCTGCAAAGAAGAGTGGGCAAATATCGCAAAGTCTAGATGTGCAAAGTTAGAGTCCCAACAGACTAAAGGCTGTAATTAAAGCAAAAGGTGGTTCAACAAAATACTGATACGTAGGCTTGCTGCGACAGACGTTTTTTTCTGTTATACCAGTGTTAAGCCGCAACACCGGTTACGTCATCGCGGCACCGCCTCCCCCCACCGTCGTTTTTATTTATTTATAGTAACAAAAATAATTTTGCCTAGTTCAGTTAGAGGACAGACACTTTTAAAAACTAAACGCTCAATGCAGCGTGCCAAACCGTGCGCGAACGACAGTGCACCACGGAGCAGGAGTCAGATTTTATTTATCACATGAGGAGAGTGAGTTGAGTCGAGAAGACCCTGCTCTGCCCTCAATGTCTCAATGGTGATGTGGAACCACAAGCCAATCACACGCTTCCTAAAGCCCTGGCCTGTCGTCACACCCTCTCAAACTCAAAGACAACGAGACAAAAAAGGGGGGAGAAAAAATAAATCTATGAAATGAATTGGGCATGACTGTGCAGTATCTCAAAAAATTTGCAACAAACCCGTTCAAATGCCTTCGAAGAACTAATTAAACCATGTGGACCTCTATGAGCATGCAAACAAAGCCCTATTGAAAAAAAAAAAACCTTCACATTAGCAGAAAATAGCCCAAACACACTAGACGAATATTGGCCTCATAACTCTTCATTCAAAATTTGAGAATTGCATTGTGTCATGTTAAAAACGGTTTTAAAAACAAGTGCTTCAGGACTTGTGTTCTGTTCTGTTCCAATACAACAATTGTGCTAGCTGAATGCAAGATCGTGTCCTGTGTGTACGACAATCTCTGCTGTCACAAACTGAAAGTCACCATGTACACCATGTTCCTGTTCTAACCAATCAGACAACAAGGAACCGCCCAAAACGCAACCACAAACACATTAAAAAAAAAAATATATATATATATATAT
>NW_015505750.1:540787-551960 GCF_001515645.1 Sinocyclocheilus grahami
TGTGATGTTTTTATCAGCTGTTTGAACTCTCATTCTGATGGCACCCATTCACTGCAGATGATTCACTGGTGAGCAAGTGATGAAATCACTCCAAACCTGAAAAAACTTGAAATTTCTCCAAACCTGTTTTGATGAAGAAATTAGCTCATCTACATCTTGGATCACTTCAGTAAATTTTCAGCAAATTTTCATTGTTGGCTGAACTATTACTTTAAAATTTGTAAAAAATTACAAAATAATTTAAGCTTAAGTCAACACATTTAATTTGAGATATCTGTTAGTATTTACAGCATAAATGTCTCTTCAGATGAAAAGTGAGTGAATGAAAAGGAAGGAATAAGGAAATTACAAAGAGAGGATGATGAAGGTTGAGATGGTGAAGTTGAGATGAAGACAGAAAAATAAGAGAGATGGAAGGAAGGAACAAAATTATATATTGACAGGAGATAAGAATTTGACAGATAGAAAATGGCACAATAAGTGACAGAGGGGCAGATTGAAGCATAAACACTAATGGAGATGTGTAGGCAGTCTCTTGTTCTCTCTCTCATTCCTTTCTGACTGCAAAGTTAACAGATGCCCACGGCTGGCAGTGGCTCTCTTGATGCTTGTAAAGGAGGCTCGACCCATCTGCACTGTGCATAAGCACCAGCAACAATCAATCCTGTACAGACCCAAAATCAGCTTTGGGTTTAGGAACACCAGCAGAGCAATGAGAATTAATGTTATTTTTTGACTGGTGCAAGAGCAGTAATTAACCATGTTACCAAACATGTGCTGCGATGGGATCTCTCCCTGTACAGCCAAAATGGCTGTAATGTAATTGTAATGCTGTGAAAAGTGAAGAGCTTTTATATGGCAGTTCGCAAAACAAGAAGGTAATATCGAGTAACTTACATTCATACACATTCAAACTATATAGAACATACTTTTTTAACGGTTGCAATGTAAGTACACCTACTCAGAGAGCATGCAATTTCAGGGGTAGCCAGTCACTTGTGAAATTCTTGAACAGTCAGTGTTTAAAAAAAAAAGGTTGAGTGTCTGATTTAATGACTAACTCTTAAAAGCAGTTTGTTGTTGCTACCTATTGGTGGAAAGAGTGCACACGCAAAAAGTGTCACTAAAAATAATGGCCAATCAAACACACACACACACACAAAAGCTTTGTAATATAGGCCTATATGCTATTTAAATAATACACTGCAGTACAGTAGCTACACACCTGCATGTGGTTTTCAGTTTTCTGTTTTTCACACCAATTCCACCTTCCCCTTTCTTTCACTCTCCGAGCAGACCTTTCCTCTCTATAAATAGAAATCACATTGCCGGTGACCATACAAATGATAATATGCCAACATAGCATGTCCAGACCATAGGACACACCAGGGAGTGAAGGTGCCCCTGTGCCCACGTTTTGTACAGACAAGCCAGGGGAAGAGGAGGCGGCAATGAACCAGGCTCCAGTGCTTTGAGGCGTGACATCCAGCCGAGGTTCAATCTGCCTGCACTGCAAAATGATGCAGTAGAACTAAACCCCAGACACAGAAGACATGTTCCAAATCACTTCCCTTCTGTGTAGTGCATGAAATACCCCTAAAGACTTAACAAGACTTCAAGAAAGGAATCTCAAATCTGTAAATGGTCTTGCTTTTTCATGCAGTGATACAGACACATATGCAGAAAAAACTACACTATTTATTTTTGTGACATTGTATTTATGTGACATTGTAGAAAATAATTTGTAATTCTAGTTACAATGCATCTTGTATTTAAAGCCCATCACCTAATTTCCAGCATATAATGTATTGATTTGTTGTCTAAACGTGTTTACATGCTCATGCTGAGAGTATGAAATGTACAGTAGGTATAGAAATGCATCACCCCCCTTTAAAATAATCACATTTTGTTGCTTTGCAGCCTGAAATGAATACGGACACATTTTTTTATACATCTGTATTTACTCAGTGCAACTTGAAAGATATAACAACAACATATCATAAAAAAAGAAAATATAAAAATGCCTCAATCAGGTGTAGCTAATCACCTTCTCAATGGCACACAAAGCCATTTGACTTTCAACTGTAATCAGCTGTGGTCATTTTGAGATGAGACTAAAATTGAATTATTTGGCCTCAACATCAAACGATATGTCTGGTGGAAATCCAATACAGCTCACCATCCAAATACCACCATTCCTCCAGTAAAGCATGGAGGAGGTAATATCCTGTTATGGGGGTGTTTCTCTGCAGCAGGGACTGGAGCACTTGTCAGGATAGAAGGAAAAATGGATGGGGCAAAATACCATCAAATTCTTGAGGAAAATCTGCCAGAAAGATGTCAATGGGAAGAAGGTTTACCTTCCAACATAACGACGACTCAAAGCACACAACAAAACTGAGCACACAGTGGCTGAAGGAGAAAAGGGTGAATGTCCTTGCATGGCCTAGTCAGAGCCCAGACTTAAACCCCATTGAAGATCTGTGGAATGACTTCAGACTGCAGTCCACAAACGGTCAGCATCAAATTGAACTGAACTTGAGCAGTTCTGCAAAGAAGAGTGGGCAAATATCGCAAAGTCTAGATGTGCAAAGTTAGAGTCCCAACAGACTAAAGGCTGTAATTAAAGCAAAAGGTGGATCAACAAAGTACTGACACAAGGGGGTGATCCTTTTTCCAACTCAGTGATTGTTTTTTTGTTTTTTTCTGACATATTAGTGTTATATCTTTCACTTGGATGTTATAAGTTTCACTGAGTAAATACAGCTGGATAAAACAAGAACTGTGTCCATCCTCATTTCAGGCTGCAACAAATGTGATTATTTTAAAGGGGGTGATTCTTTTCTACAGCCACTGTATATAAGTGTGTAAGAGAGAATTTGGGAGGGTTGGCCCTGGAGAGGCTTCAGGAAAGGGAGTGTGAGGCATTGTTGCGGTGACACTAAAGGAAGAAGCTCTCATCGTGGTGGAGTGCCAGGGCCATCGCTGCAGATGGTCTCGATGACATTATCACATCATCTTCCTGACAGAACCTCCACCCGTAAATCCACTTGCTAGTCGTGGTCATTCTTATTATCTGCATTTTGCACCTCCAAATACTCATTCCAAAATATCAGCCATTACAGACTCTAATGCGTCTTTTGCTAACAATAGAAAACCAATAACGTTTGAAGGACATAGCACAAAGGCACTAACAGGGAACCCCTTGGACATCCATCTGGTTTTGCAGGGTAGATGATATGCATTTGTTGTTGTAATTAAATAAAATCACCTTGTCTTCATCTAACTTACATATTTCATGTACTCATGACACCATATTGGTTTTGTTGCACTTATGGAAAAAAACACTCTAAAGCAGTGGTTCTCAGACAGGGGAGATGACTTAAACTTTAAAAAAAAAACACTAACAATATTCTAAAACTACTAAAAAAATTATAATAATTAAATAAAAAAATCAAGACATTGGCTTCACACTGTCTTGAAAAGCCTGGATATGAAGATGATGATGAATTTTAAAATGTGACTTCTAGACCTGGAAATGTATAGTTTATAAAAAGTACATTTATAAAATCTATAAATTTTTCATAAAAAATACAAATTGTTCTAGGTCTAAAATATTGTATCAGGTAAAAATTGTGAGTAAAAAAAATATTTTTTTAAATCGTTATCCAGTAAATAAAAAATGAGTGGAAAAATTATTGGGCCTTTGAATATTGCTATGGACATTAGGGGGCCTTGGAGTCAAAAAGGTTGAGAACCACAGCTCTATAGCCTGGCTTTCAACCAGATTTTTTTCTGTGGTGGTCTGTGAAGGCCCTGTTGCATGACAACATGGGATTATCTTATAAATATTCTATATATTTCAAAATGTATTCATTTTAATAATAATTAACAATAAAATCACTTAATAATGTTAATAAAGTAGAAGGGGATGGTCGAAAACCTCTTGCTCTGTTTCTCAATGAGAAACAGGTCTATTGATATTCTGACTGATGTTTCAGTACTGTCATTCTCTCTTCTACGTTCTCTCATTTTGAAGAGGACCAACATATGAGAACAGTTTAGTGCAATCTTATCAACCCACCCTCTAATTAGTCAAAGACACTGAACACTTTGAATGACCTTCTTGGAAGTTTACCTTTCCTTAATCTGCAACCTGTAGTTTCACATTCCATAGTTCCGCTCGACTCATTCCTCTTCATGTTTCTACAGCTCATAGCTGCAGTCCAATTCATTCTCCTCAATTCTTTTCACTCAGAACTCTTTTCACTCAGAACTCTTTTCACTCAAGAATTCTTTTCACTCAAGTGCATCCATCTTTCTGTCTAATGTCCCAATTTCTCCAGTCGACCTGATCACTCATTCCATCCTTTAATTTAAATTTGTAGTACTCACACACTTTCCTGTTGTTCTTGTATATACATTTATATAGATAGATTTTTCTTAAACCAGAGCATAATGATGTTGCAAATCTCCCAAAACAGGAGCTGACTCAAGAGTGGATTTTATTACATAATCATTTCATAGTGAAAACAAAACATGTATAAATATACTCATAGATACATGCTTAAAACCAAGTAGGTCTAGACTATACTCTTATGATCTTATGGCCATTATTTGATCTTCAATTGACTTGTCCTTGTAAAAATTCAGCTGAGCGTATGATTCACAGTTCTTCCAACAGATGCCAAAGGCTTGAGTTATTTCTCTGATCAAAAACAATTCAGCTATAGACTTGATGTGAAATACTGTATTTGCTGTAGCAAAAAGAAAAGAAAAGTAATCCTTAGTAAATGGGAACATGCATGTCTACTTTAAGTGGGATAGTTTAATCTGAGCTCTCTCTCTCTCTCTCTCTCTCTCTCTCTCTCTCTCTCTCTCTCTCTCTTTGTGTGTGTGTGTGCGTGTGTGTGTCCTGAGTGTGTCCTGACTGCAACTTTTCATGTCCTCAAATGATCAGCTAATCACCAGGGCTTTCACTGTTTAACACTGTTCAGTACTAGTGCAGTCTTTCTTTTGTGTGTTTATTTGAATAATAATAAAATGTTCACAGATATAAATATCAGTGTTTTGTGTCTCTTAATGGGATAAAAATAGATTTGCGCATATATTATGCATGAACATATTGTGAGTACATGAATAGGTGTTTGTGTGTGTTTCTTACCTGTCTATCTTACTTTGTAATTCATTTTACTAATGGAATTGGCTTTAAAATATTTAACAGATCTCAGTTGCTCTAAGTATGTGTGTGATAATGCATGTGGGTTTAGTTACAGTTTTCGATCATGGATTAGATCTGTAGATTTCCTTGAGTTTGAGTGATCATAGAATACATGGGTTACTTTTAGTAATGATATTAAAGCAATCTTCTGCTGTCATAAGCATGCACATCTGATGTGCATTGTTAGGAGGCACCTGATTTCAACTCACCTTCCAGTGACTCCATTTCATATTTTAGAAAGACCTGTATTTTTTTGTAAAGTGCTACAGTGTTATATTATGAGTTTCACATAGTCACCTTTCTCTCAGTCTTTCCCTTTTGTTACTGAATGTGTCTTGTCAACATAATTGTGTTTGTCTTGTAAAACAACCTCTGTATTTTCAAAGTGTATGAATACAGTGCTCTTTACTGTCATATTTTAAAAGTATTAGTCACAAATTTTTCTTTTGAAGAAAACAAACTGTTAAAACCATTAAAACAATTAAAACCAATCACCAGTGTCATAATTTTAATCATTTGAAGTGATATTCAGTTAATATTTGATATTTGAATGGATATATTTTGTTTCATGATTTCACCCCACTTCAAATCATTTTACATTTTAAACATCACAAGCTGTGACACCCTAGTAACATCATTTGGACCCTTTCATAGCATGAAGACAATCAAATGATTCAATTTTCACAGTTTTTACAAATATTGATGTGCTTACTGCATTCATCAACAACTGAAATATTACCCAGCTCATTGTAAGAATAAGCTACCAAACAAATATTTGTTTTATATGTGTTTATCAACTGATTAAATAAATAATTACTTTTTTTAATTAGATCACTGTATTTAAATACTGTACTAAATACTGTATTTAAGGGAATAGTTTTCCCAAATTCAAAAATGTTCTCACCCTTAGGCCATCAAACGTTTTAACTTTAAACCATTGTTTCTGGCCAAAATATGAGTCCATAATCCATAATAATGCTTCCTCCAGTGAAAAAGTCCCTGTTGTCCTCTCACATCAAATCCACTGACATATTTGTTTAGAACTGTTTTGGACTGTTTTTGCATGTAAATGGTGCCTGATCTGTGCATATTTCTCCCCTGATTCAGATTAAGCAACTTTTTCACTGGAGAAAGCAATATTATGGATAGAGGACTCTGGATATTTTACCTGGAAACAGCACTCTAAAAGTTTAAAATGTCTTAATGCTGAATTTGTTTATTACAAACACACAGCATTTTGCTTCACAAGACATTCACTGATGGACTGGAGTCATGTGGATTACTTGTGGATAATTGGGATGTTTTTATCAGCAGTTTGGACTTTCATTCTGACGGCACCCATTCATTGCAGAGGATCCACTGGTGAGAAAGTGATGCTAAATTTCTCCAGATCTGTTGCGACGAAGAAACAAACTCATCTACATCTTGGATGGCCTGAGGGGGGAGGCTAAATTTTTAGCAACATTTTATTTTTGGGTAAACTATTCCTTTAATTTACATATTTTGCTAGAAGTATACAAAGCTCATATTAGCTTGATCTCCTGAGGTTGACAATCAACATTTTCTGAACGTTTATCACCAGACATTAATTCAGTGCTCATCTGTTCATTTATTAAGAATTCAGGCTGTGTCTTACTAAAATATGTTTAGTCATTGGGTAGCCCAAAGCGAGTCCAAGTCTCAGCATGACTAGTCAAATGTGAAAAACACTAATCTAGGATTGAGCAGGTAAACAAACAATGAGGTCATGTTCTTATTTTACACTGTTTGGTATGTGTTGCCCACATAGGTCTACATCTGATGCCTTCAACTCAGAGAGACAGAGCAGTTACATGTCAGTGAGAAAACACCTGGTTGCACCATAACAATGCTAATTGGCTGACCAAACTGCTATTAGTGGTTTGGACAGTCATTACTGTAATCGCAACCATGACTGTGGCATAAACATGAAAACAAAGTTGTCAAAACAAAATTTTGTTTTTTAAAATGAGATTTTCTTTAACCTCCATTAAAGGAATAATTCACCAAAGAAATGAATATTTTGTCATCCATAGAAACATAAAAGGAAACATTTTACAGAAAATACTGTCACACTTGTTCACGCTATTACTATAAATAGGGTTAAAACTTTCAAGCATCGAAATGATGCAAAAGTATCATAAAAGCATGCTAAACAGTCTCAATAAAAGGAAGAAAGAAAATCATGAATTATACAGTAAACAACCAGCTTGGCATAGATCTACATTTGTTTTTTTGGTAATCTAGGAAACTTGTTATGACTTTTCTATCACAGAATTTTAAACAAACATTTAAAGCATGTAGGAGTTCGCACCATACTGTATGCCAATTAAATTTGCATGTGGACAGTTGAATCTTGGGAACTGTTCCATGCATCTCATTTTCTTTAATTAGTAAGATTAGCACAACCACGCCTGAGTTCTTTTGTCAAGATGACAAAAGATGCATAAATCTGTTCTTTTGGGAAAAAGGAATGTCTTTGTTTGAGTGTTCCGGGGGAAAGGTTGTCTTTCCAGTGTAATCAAACCATGGTAAATACCGTAGACAGATTTCAGAGCTCAGTCTCATGTGAGCTGTCTCTGTTATGTTGTTGCCATTTATGCTGTACCTCCTTTTTCCTGCTGTACAAGATGACAACTGTACGAGAACTGCAAGGAAGAGCTCTAGCAGTAATATAAATATAGTTTCTTTTCCGTATTTGCTTCAGACATGGCAGTATTGTAAGGCACTGTATTTGTGCTGTGTTTTGTGGTTTTGGTATATGCAATATTTCTTATGAAAGCCTTTTTATTGTTTAATGTCATGTGATAAATTCTAGTTAAACAGTTTGG
Source organism: Sinocyclocheilus grahami (assembly GCF_001515645.1). NCBI lineage: Eukaryota > Metazoa > Chordata > Actinopteri > Cypriniformes > Cyprinidae > Sinocyclocheilus > Sinocyclocheilus grahami. The sequence continues at coordinate 548,858 of NW_015505750.1, forward strand.
CATTATATTTTTATGATCTTTTTAATCAATATCCAGGCTACTTTAGGCATTTTAAATGCTGTGGAGAGCAAACAAGCTTCATGATTTTTAGAAGGTTTTTTTTGGAGGAATAAATGCAGTCTCTTTGGTTTCCTATCAAATAATAAAAGAGGAAAAAGGCAGCAAAAAAGAGTGTGGTTAAAAGCACAGGCCAATCGTTTGCTCACCTCTGCTGTCTGCTGCTGTCTGCCATTGATTCTTCAGCCAAGATCCTGAAGCGATGTGCATTTCCACACAGGTCAGAAAGTGTATGCGCAACACATGTTGTCTTTACTTCACTGTAAACATGCTTTGGCTGTGGCAAAAGCGACAGTGTAAAACAGATTTACTATATCACAAGCTGCAGGAAAATATATATAATACACTGATTTTGTTGGTAACACTTCTTTTCATGGTTGACTCATGCCTGCAAGAGGATATGGTTTTATGCTAATTTTAGACTTAAAATTGTCATTTTTTTTATTCAAATGTGTACCAGACAATATACTCTGCATTTAAAGGTCCCATGGCATGAAAATTTCACTTTATGAGGTTTTTTAACTTTAATATGAGTTCCCCTAGCCTGCCTATGGTCCCCCAGTGGCTAGAAATGGCGATAGGTGTAAACCGAGCCCTGGGTATCCTGCTTCACCTTTGAGAAAATGAAAGCTCAGATGGCCCAATCTGGAATCTTCCCTTTATGTTGTCATACGGGGAAAGGTTACCTCCCCTTTCTCTGCTTTGCCCGCCCAGAGAATTTGGCCTTTTAGCAACATTTTATTTTTGGGTAAACTATTCCTTTAATTTACATATTTTGCTAGAAGTATACAAAGCTCATATTAGCTTGATCTCCTGAGGTTGACAATCAACATTTTCTGAACGTTTATCACCAGACATTAATTCAGTGCTCATCTGTTCATTTATTAAGAATTCAGGCTGTGTCTTACTAAAATATGTTTAGTCATTGGGTAGCCCAAAGCGAGTCCAAGTCTCAGCATGACTAGTCAAATGTGAAAAACACTAATCTAGGATTGAGCAGGTAAACAAACAATGAGGTCATGTTCTTATTTTACACTGTTTGGTATGTGTTGCCCACATAGGTCTACATCTGATGCCTTCGACTCAGAGAGACAGAGCAGTTACATGTCAGTGAGAAAACACCTGGTTGCACCATAACAATGCTAATTGGCTGACCAAACTGCTATTAGTGGTTTGGACAGTCATTACTGTAATCGCAACCATGACTGTGGCATAAACGTGAAAACAAAGTTGTCAAAACAAAATTTTGTTTTTTAAAATGAGATTTTCTTTAACCTCCATTAAAGGAATAATTCACCAAAGAAATGAATATTTTGTCATCCATAGAAACATAAAAGGAAACATTTTACAGAAAATACTGTCACACTTGTTCACGCTATTACTATAAATAGGGTTAAAACTTTCAAGCATCGAAATGATGCAAAAGTATCATAAAAGCATGCTAAACAGTCTCAATAAAAGGAAGAAAGAAAATCATGAATTATACAGTAAACAACCAGCTTGGCATAGATCTACATTTGTTTTTTTGGTAATCTAGGAAACTTGTTATGACTTTTCTATCACAGAATTTTAAACAAACATTTAAAGCATGTAGGAGTTCGCACCATACTGTATGCCAATTAAATTTGCATGTGGACAGTTGAATCTTGGGAACTGTTCCATGCATCTCATTTTCTTTAATTAGTAAGATTAGCACAACCACGCCTGAGTTCTTTTGTCAAGATGACAAAAGATGCATAAATCTGTTCTTTTGGGAAAAAGGAATGTCTTTGTTTGAGTGTTCCGGGGGAAAGGTTGTCTTTCCAGTGTAATCAAACCATGGTAAATACCGTAGACAGATTTCAGAGCTCAGTCTCATGTGAGCTGTCTCTGTTATGTTGTTGCCATTTATGCTGTACCTCCTTTTTCCTGCTGTACAAGATGACAACTGTACGAGAACTGCAAGGAAGAGCTCTAGCAGTAATATAAATATAGTTTCTTTTCCGTATTTGCTTCAGACATGGCAGTATTGTAAGGCACTGTATTTGTGCTGTGTTTTGTGGTTTTGGTATATGCAATATTTCTTATGAAAGCCTTTTTATTGTTTAATGTCATGTGATAAATTCTAGTTAAACAGTTTGGCATTATATTTTTATGATCTTTTTAATCAATATCCAGGCTACTTTAGGCATTTTAAATGCTGTGGAGAGCAAACAAGCTTCATGATTTTTAGAAGGTTTTTTTTGGAGGAATAAATGCAGTCTCTTTGGTTTCCTATCAAATAATAAAAGAGGAAAAAGGCAGCAAAAAAGAGTGTGGTTAAAAGCACAGGCCAATCGTTTGCTCACCTCTGCTGTCTGCTGCTGTCTGCCATTGATTCTTCAGCCAAGATCCTGAAGCGATGTGCATTTCCACACAGGTCAGAAAGTGTATGCGCAACACATGTTGTCTTTACTTCACTGTAAACATGCTTTGGCTGTGGCAAAAGCGACAGTGTAAAACAGATTTACTATATCACAAGCTGCAGGAAAATATATATAATACACTGATTTTGTTGGTAACACTTCTTTTCATGGTTGACTCATGCCTGCAAGAGGATATGGTTTTATGCTAATTTTAGACTTAAAATTGTCATTTTTTTTTTATTCAAATGTGTACCAGACAATAAACTCTGCATTTAAAGGTCCCATGGCATGAAAATTTCACTTTATGAGGTTTTTTAACTTTAATATGAGTTCCCCTAGCCTGCCTATGGTCCCCCAGTGGCTAGAAATGGCGATAGGTGTAAACCGAGCCCTGGGTATCCTGCTTCAGAATCTGCGCTGGTTTGAATGTGCCGCCTCCAGTTTCCCCTTCGTTTTGATGCCTCCAGAAAGCGCTGTGACGTTGGCTGACCCTAGTTACCTGTGGTTGGCCTGGCCGTGTGTCACTCAGAAAACAACAGGCCAATCAGAAGAGAGGCTCATGAATATTAATTAGACAGACCAAAATCGACCTGTTCTCAGCAGAGCTGTAAAAATATATTGAGATGGTTTTTGGTACTTATACCGCAAATATATATTCTTAA
>NW_015505750.1:553154-569489 GCF_001515645.1 Sinocyclocheilus grahami
TCAAGACTTAAAAAAAAACCCCAGAAAGGTTTAAAATATGTGACCTTTAAATTTTTTTTTTTTTTTTTTAAGTCTTAAATGCCCCTTTATAGATTTAAATGTTTTAGCTTTTATTTGTTTGTTTGCTTGCTTGCTTGCACTTCATTTATGATAACATAATGAATAAAATAATAGTTATTAATATGATTAGTGGGGTTACAATATGTGTAAATGAATATATTAAAAACAAAGCATTTATTTATTTGCACTTTATGACAGATTTACAGTTTGGTGTATAATTATAGTGGTGTTACAATATAAATGAATGAATGAATAAATAAATTAATTAATTAATTAATTTGTTTACACAGTTTAGGATATAATTACAATGGTATTACAAGATGCATATTTATTTAAATCTCTTAAGTCAATAAACAAAAAAATTATAAAAGCCACAGCATTTGTTTGTTTGTTTGCACTTTATGGCAGATTTACAATAACAATTTGGCATATAATTAAGTGTTACAAGATGTATATTTATGTATATAAATAAATAAATAAATTGTAAAAAAAAAAAAAAAATTAAAAATTGATAAGCACTCTGAAGACTCCAGTAACAACAGCGGCCTAATAAAAGCCGTTTTCTTTTACATGAAATTGGTTGTGTCATGGAGGCTTACATGTTCAGATCACATGACCAGCCAAATATTTTTGGCACATGAAATTATTACTTATTGCTGACTGCTGATATTACATTTCCACAATTAAATGGTTTGCTTTTGCATAATGCTGCGTCCACACCACTAGGTGTCAAGGTCCAAGACAACTGACATATCGACCAATTGACATATCAACATGAAGAAAAAAATTACAGAGTGCACCTTTGTAAATGTAAAATACACTCGTTGTATCTTTAAGGATTTTAAGACCTGTGAGAAATGTCATGATTTAAGGTCGGTTACAAGGCGAAGCAGACAGTGTGGAATCATGACTGTGTAGAAATTAGGACACCCACACACCTCCCTCTGTACATTAAGAAACTGCATGTTGGATGCGTGACTGGGAGCATTTCCACTGATCCACGGCACACCGCATACTGCCAGCTCACCTGCCAGGGCTTCTCTTCTCTCTTTCTTCTTGTAATTTGTCTTTGCAGCTTTCTCCCTTGTGCACATACCTTTCCCTTTTGTCCTCCAACCTCTTGTCCTAAAAACTCTCATTAACTCTTCTTCTTGAGAGATTGGATCCTTTTTTTGAATACCAAGGGAATGAGTCAGAGATCCCCCTCACTCCTAACACACACACACACACTCACACACACACACACACACACACACAGACACAGACACACTCACACAAATGTCAGTTACTACACACAGGAAGTCACGAATCTAGAACGGAGCTGCCTGCAAAAAGCACACACACACACACACACACACACACACACCACCTACTCAGTGGAGTCATGCATTCATATATACACACCCATAAACTCTTGACACACTCTTTTGCTGTACTCTTTTCCTTACCACCATGTAAACATATTCAAAAGAGTCAGTGTGAAAATAAACTTTTAGCCCCTCAAACAAACATAAACTAGAACTATTATTCTCATGGATTATAAAAAGACAAATAAAAATTTGTCTCTTCATGTATAGTCAATCTATCAGCTCCATTGATTCTGTTTATCAGCACTCTAATGGATGGGTGACCACATTAAATATTTACAATGCTTCACAACATTCCAACATCACAGAAAACGTGGCCCATTTGACCCGCTTCTTTTTCTGATTCAGGGTCCATCCCCTTTTCACATGCATATATTTGATGTACTGCAAATAATACCACTAATAATATTTTCAGTATTTCTGTTATTATTTAAGTAATCTGGATTTTTCTTAATTTTGTTTTCTACATTTTTTTTTTACAATCTATTGAAATTTACTGATGTTTATGCTTAAAACAAGAAAAGTTATTGAGGTAATAACTCAAAGCAAAACGTTTTTTTTATTCCTTTATTAAGATTTTATGTCATTTTGCTTTTTAGTTTAACATATCTCATATTAAGGATTTTTAAATATTTATACCCGAAAAAATATTGACGTGTTGTTTATTGGCACAATTGTTTTCCCAGTTCACTGCTCATTCTGTCATTTATACACATTTAATTCTTAGAAATTAGGAAAAACAGATACAAGAAAAGAAAAAGAAAGACACAATATGAAGACCTACACTACTGTTCAAAATTTGTTTTTGAAAGTCTCTTGCTCAACAAAGGCTGCATTTTTTAGATCTAAAATTATGCCAAACCACTAATATTTTAAAGGGGTCATCCAATGCCCATTTTCCACAAGTTGATATGATTCTTTAGGGTCCTAATGAAAAGTCTGTAACATAGTTTGGTTAAAATTTCTCAATGGTAGTGTAAAAAATGCCTTTTTTACCCAGTCAAAAACAGCTCTTTTCAGAGCAAGCCGTTTTGTAGCATTTTCCTTTAAATGTTAATGAGCTCTGCTCACCCCACCCCAGTGAATCCTGTCAATGTACTTCCATTCAATCACCACCAGAGGTCACCCTTTCCATTTTCATTGACTCTCGCACTACACACTGTTGCATAGCACCTCGGACTACATATCCCATCATTCATTGCACTGATTGCACACGCACTGATTGCACACAGCTGTTTCATATCACTCACTCACTATATAACACTCACTCAAACAACTATTCTCTGCCGAGTATTGCTTAGCCGGTTATTATTCCTAGTTTGTTTTCCTGCCCGTGTTTCGCCTTGCCTTGCTTGTTTTCTCGGTTTCTGATCTTTGCCTGTTTTCCTGGATTTATCCCTCTAGTCTCGCCCCTGTGATTCTGTCTGCCGATCGTTGACCTACGCTAGCCCTAGGACTATTCTTGTGTTTTGCCCACAATATACCTGTTTGTCATTGTTCGACCCTGCCTGTTATGCCACGTCTCTTAAATAAAAGCTTGCAGATGGATCCACACGTCTCACGTCTCGTCAGCCCCGTAACAGAATACTCTGCCTCACGAGGATCCAGCGGCTTTCCCAAAGGACCTTGGCCAAGTATGGACCCAGTCGACCGGCTATTCGATTTACGACAGGGGAGTTCAACTATTGAGGAATACGTCACTCAGTTCTGTGAGTTATCTTTTAGGGTACCTTTTGATGAGGTCGCATTAAAGGACATTTTTTGTTATGGACTAAATTAATCCATAAGATCATGGATGCCAGAGGGTAAATTTAATTGTAGTTTAAAGGACTTTATAGACTATGCTTTGCTGACTGCTGGTTCAGCGTTCACTGTGGTTATCGCGGAGGAACACGATCCCGCACTCACTCGTGTAATGGCGGCTGCACTAGAGCATGCTCACAAAATGGCGGCGACAGCGGCGCCTGATCGCAAAAGGCGGACACAACAGCGCCCCGTTATGTCACAGCCGATCTTCATGAATCAAGTCAAGTTACCGTTGATCGTCATGAGTCAAGTCTAGTCACAGCTGATTTTCATGAGTCTAGTCAAGTCACAACTGATCTTCATGAGGCAAGTCTAGTCACAGCTGATTTTCATGAGTCCAGTCCAGTCACAGCTGATCTCCCTGAGTTCAGTCAAGTCACGGTTGATCATCATGAGTCAGGTCAAGTCACAGTTCATTATTATGAGTCTTCAGCAGCCATTATTCCAGTCTTCAGTGTCACATGATCCATCAGAAAGCATTAATATGCTGATTTGCTGCTCAAGAAACATTTCATATTATTTTTGTGAAAACAATTTTTTTCTAGATTCTTTATAAATAGAAGGTTCAGAACAGCACTTATTTGATTTTGTTTTTGTAACATTATACACGTCTTTACTGTCACTTTTTATCAATGTAATACCTCCTTGCTGCAAAAAAGTATTAATTTTCTTTAAAAAAAAAACCTTACTGACCCCTATATTTTTGAACGAAAGTGTATGTAATTGAAGTAATCAAAGTCAAAGATATTTACATAGATTCAAGAAGAGGGAAATGGATTAGGAGTAAAAATATGAACGAGTGTTGTGGGAGGAGAAACGCTTAGGGGTCACATTTTATATTTGTAGAGTGATTCATAAATGTTACAGCTGGAAATCCATTAGAAAGTCTAAATATATGCCTTTAAACAACAACAACAACATCACTGCGCTTTGCTTTTGTTGTGTTGCCTCCAGTGTTTCTACATATTCATAAAATATTACTGGTGATCAAACAGCTCTATTTCAACAATTGCATATACTGTAACTCTTTCTTACTGTGTAAATGTTACATAACAAAAGTAATTGTTGGTAAGAGTTGTTGAATTGTTTGTATGTGACACAAGTAACAACCTGCTTTTTAATGATAAACTTTAGAGAAAATGCATGTTTACAGAAGTTACGCTCTGTGTCTATTATAAGCGCAATGCTGTAAAGCACATTTCAGATAAGGTGAACTGTTTGACACACCTGCTTGTTCAGATCTGACTGAGTTCTGTAACTGTTAAACCAAGTAAAAGATCTAGAAGAAAAACAAACCAGTAGCACAAACACTAAAAGGGCAGTTCCAACTACTAGTGTCAGTATTAACCATTCCAGAAAGTACAGAGAGTCCCAAACCTGGGTGGATGTGTTGTTTATATTCTTAGAATTTTGAAAGTAATAGTCTGACTGTTTTTTAATTTTTTTCCAAGAATTGCTCCGTGAGGCAGAGATTTACCAAAAACACTTTGCTCACTTGTTTCCTTGATGGACACAAGAGGGCAAATAAACATTAGGTTCCTGGGCCATCTCATGTATTATTCTTCACCAACAAGAATCTTCACATAAACACACTGTTTTTCTGATTTAATTTTCAGTGCACTTTCCTTTAATGCAGTACCCCCCCCCCTCAAAAAAAGTTCTGAAATGAGTTGTTCTGTTTGTGCATCAGATAAAACAAATAAGAGTGAGACCATATAATTTAACTGTGATACCATATTTATAATTACTTAATTAAAAAAATAATAAATTTTGCACCACTGTTCAGCCAATTCAAATATTCAGTAAACATTCTCAGGCTATTGTTCTCATCTAAGACTGAGTTTTTAAAATATATGAAAAAGATCTTGCATACCTGCTAGTTAGATCAAAGATAATTACAAAAAAAAATTAAAGAGTCTGTCTGGCACACTTTATTATATACAATTAAAATAGGAGAAAGGCTGATCTTGATGGCCCAGAGAAACAGGTCGAGAATAGTCACAGCAAAATATAGGGTGTTCTCAAACTTTTGGCCTTGACTATATCTGTGTACATGAGAGAGAGAGAGAGAGACAGAGAGAGCGAGTAAGAATGAATGTGGACTCACACACACTCATACACACGCACACCTACAAAACTGGTCAGCCGCCTTATCATCATTTACTGACTGCAGCCAGTGCTTCAGGGTCTCACCTGATCCTGTTACTTTCCTCTGTCACTTTTTAAGACGTGTGTATTATCTTCTGCACACAAGCCACAAGAGCAAGGGTTATAAATTTAAAAATAAATATGAAAATAAAGCTAGTGAAAACTAGCACACGTGTATGTTCCTCAAAAACACATTTCCTGTATCAGCAAACACGTGGACAACAAGGTGTTTAAAAAAAATTTTTTTTATGTTGTTTAGGAAAGGAAAGGGGCATAACAAAAACAAACAAATAAATAAATAAAAAATATAAGCTAAATAACTGTTTTGCATTACACACTTCGTCTTAAAAGGGTCATAGGATGCCCATTTTCCACAGGTTGATATGATTCTTTAGGGTCTTAATGAAAAGTCTGTAACAAAGTTTGGTTAAAATTTCTCAGTGGTAGATTTTTTTTACCCTGTCAAAAACAGCTCTTTTCAGAGCATGCCGTTTTGTAGCATTTTCCTTTAAATGTTAATGAGCTCTGCTGACCCCGCCCCTCTCTTCCGAGCTGCTCTCTGAGGGACTGTTTACTTTAGCCGCATTCATCGTGAAACTTGCTAATTAGCATAGATTCGTCAAAGCGAGGGTCTCTTAATGTAGTCACTACATGCATCATTCACTACATCAGTCTGTTAGTGTTATTTTTAGTATCATGCATATATATTAATATTTTGAATTGGGTTGAATTTTTTTCATTTTTAATTTAAGTTTTAATTTTATTTATTGAAAATCTATTTAGCTGTATTTTATTTCAGTTTTACTTTTAGTGATTTTAGTTTTTCAACTTAAACTTATTTGAATTCTGGTAGTTGCCAAATTTGTAAGTTTTAGTTTTTCATCTAATATTTACATTTGATTTTATTTCAGATTTCTTTCAAATCATGAAAACAATTGGAATAGTTTTAGTTAACAATAACAACACTGGTCTGTTACTGTAGGGTCCAAATTAAGAGATTCGTCAAAGCGAGGGTCTCTTAATGTAGTCACTACATGCATCATTCACTACATCAGTCTGTTAGTGTTATTTTTAGTATTATGCATATATATTAATATTTTGAATTGGGTCGAATTTTTTTCATTTTTAATTTAAGTTTTAATTTTATTTATTGAAAATCTATTTAGCTGTATTTTATTTCAGTTTTACTTTTAGTGATTTTAGTTTTTCAACTTAAACTTATTTGAATTCTGGTAGTTGCCAAATTTGTAAGTTTTAGTTTTTCATCTAATATTTACATTTGATTTTATTTCAGATTTCTTTCAAATCATGAAAACAATTGGAATAGTTTTAGTTAACAATAACAACACTGGTCTGTTACTGTAGGGTCCAAATTAAATCGAGCCGGTATTTTGAAACCTGTATTTAGTGCTATCCCATCTCTAACGCATTGTCTGAAATGGATTTTAATACCACGTATTAACAAGGCCTTTGTAGATTTTATAAAAACAAAACGCAGCATCAGAAATCTACAGGACTAATCGCTTCATGTTGGCTTATGGACATTTGAGACTTCATGTCTTTCTCTGAAAGTTTAGTTTTCAGCACAAACTCACCTCTGAACCAAGTTGCAGTTCTTAAAGTTAACAATACTTCCCTTCAAGTGTGTTTAATGCATCTGTGTGCACATTTTATCAGTCCTGAAGTCACATCCAGCAGTCGTGTGTGTATTCTCTAGCTAAAGCAGTGCTTGCGGTATCACATTGTTTTGCAGTGTCTGGGACCAGTGCCCAAGATCTAAATTTAACTCCCGAGTTGGCTGGGTTACACGAGGTTTGTGACGTCAGCCACTCCAAGAGCATATTACCACTGTGTAACTTTCTTGTCTTCTGTATGTGTTTGCGAGGAGGCCTACAAAACTGGTAGCGCAGGTATAAATGTGCGTGTCTGCATGTAAGCATTTCAGTGGTCAGAAAAGCTGCAGGGAATGTTTTAAACCAATTAATTATTTGCCTTAAAGGGATAGTTCACCCAGAAAGGAAAATTCTGTCATCATTTACTCACCTTCAAGTAGTTTCAAACGTTTAGTAGTTTCCTTCTTTTTTTATTTTGAACACAAAAGAAGATATTTTAAAGAATGTTGGTAACCAAACAGTTTCTTGTCCCCATTTACTCCCATGGCATGGTATGGAAAAAAATTACTATAGAAGTCAATGGAGACCAGAAACTGGCAACTACTTTGGAAGGGCAAGATAATGAGTGAAATTCAATCTCTTTCTCACACAAAGCTAACATCAGAAAATTTGGAATGTTGTGCAAAAGTTGTATGGACCACATTTTTTTGAACTTTTTTTAAAAACCTGGCAGCCCTGTACCAAGGTGAAGTATTCATTACTAACTAGCAATCTGTACCTGCTGTTTGTTAAATGAGTTATAAACAGAAACTAACCCAAGAGCACTAGATAGGGAAGTAATGTTACTGGAGTCAATTACCGGAATTCTCGCACCTTTTGTCTGTGCAGAACAGGGAGGAGAAAATATGTACAGCCTCAAAGTCTTAAATTACACAATTTACAGTTTTACTCTTCTGAATACTTTTCAGGTACATCTGTATAGTATTTTCTGTGTTATTTTATTGTTATTTATGTAGTATGATAGTATTTTGAATACATTTTAATATTTAGATTTCTGTTTTTTTTATTTTACTTTAAGTTTTAGTAATTGTTTAGTGCTTTTGTCATTTTTTGTCACAAGCTAAATAGCAATATTTTTTAAATTAATTTTTTAGTAAAATTTCAAATTTTTGTTTTTCATCTAATATTATGTACGTTTTTAACTTCAACTAAATGAAGGAAAACTTTTTTTTTAATAGTTTTTGATTTAGTTATTAACAACAATGAGTATTTTCCTGCCAACAATGTTGTACTACCGCTGCTACTGACACTATGACCTCCCTTAATAACACTTCATGCTCTCTGCTGTGCTATCGTTGCAGCACACACTTTCATGCTGGTATGCATGTACACATGTTCCACTGAAATGTAGGACAATGTGTATGTCAACACTGCAGCACATAGTCAATTTCAAACGAGATGATATCCTATATGGCTGTCTTGGGGCATTTTTAATATTGAGGCTTATTGGATCCATATTCTGCTGTGCGTTCACACACAAACATATACACCTGCTGTAGTATGTCCACACGCAAGGGCTCAGTGTCAGGAAACCCACTGCTTTCTCAGAGAGAACCGAAACAAAGTCCGTCTCAGCTTTACAGACCACGAGACCTGTTTGCGCTCACACCTAGTCGTTGTCCTATAGAATAATCAAGTTGCTGGACATTAGTAGTGAATATTTAGCATTACGTCTGTTAATTCTTGGACCAGTGAGATGTTGTTTCATCATTCCTGCTGTTCACAAGTATATTATCACCCTTTAAACTTGTGTGGACTCTGAAGTGATCCATTGAAGTCCTCATGCTTCACTCTTACACCAGGTGAATCATGCCTTGTTGTGGTTTAGGTGACACTTGTACAGTATCATAGCCGACAGATGGAATATATGCATCTACAGTGGGGGAAAAAAGTATTTAGTCAGCCACCAATTGTGCAAGTTCTCCCACTTAAAAAGATGAGAGAGGCCTGTAATTTTCATCATAGGTATACCTCAACTATGAGAGACAAAATGAGAAAAAAAAATAGAGTCAAAACTCTCCAGGCGCAAAAAAGGTTTGATATCTTTTCAAGAAAGGCTCATAAAAGTATGCATCATTTCTTTTGCCAAAAGCACAATCAATATGTTTTGCAGAAGTATGTTTTTTTTTTTTTGTCAATGCTGGCCATTTTTAAATGAACATTTGAAACTTTTCTGCATTGGTGTTTATGTGCACTTGTTTTTTTACTGCTCCTGATATTGTATATTCAGGTCTTAATAGTGGTCATGAGTTCCACATCCTCAAGGCCTACTGAGCAGAATAGTCTCTGAAATATATAGTGATATTATTTGGGAAGAAAAGCTGTGGCAAAATAACTAAATAAATATGCCATTAACAATTTCTGGCCATTTTGCATCGATTTTCTCTTTGAAGCTGTTCGAGTCGGGCTTTATCCAATTTGTAGAGCTTGCACTTAACCCAGACTTTGTCATTTGCACTTAGATACTGAATAGACAAACTCTGCCACTGACTCTACACTTACATTTACATTTGTAGAAAGTTCAGAAGTTTGGTTTTCCGTCAAAATGTAACACGCATAAGCACCGCAAAATTGAATTATGATTACAAATTCAGAAACGTAAGATATACCTAATGCTTGACACAGGACTTTAATTAGTTTTTATTCGGTATTTAATTTTATTTATTATTTTATTTTGCACCAAACAACAGCACTGGTTCATCATGAACATCTAATAAACAAATTGGTAATGTTCATTCTTATATAATACCATTAAAAACATTATGTAATGCTTCACAGGTCAGTAGTTCAGAAGTAGCCTAGTTCTTTAAAAGGTTAGATGCATTACAGGGTTTTCTGGTGGGATTTTGTGTAAGTTCATGAGTTTTGATCAGGTGTCAGAAATCTCTCGCACCAGTGCACCCAAGTAATTTTTCACAGTCACAACACCCTGGTGTTTTTTCAGTACTAATATTAGACGTAATGATGTTACTTCCCGATATTGTGACTTCTGTACAGTGCATTGACAGCAGCTGCTATAGGATTCTCATGCTTTCTATGTGTACTGGCGGTTGAAACTTGATCTTAGCACTTTTGTAGTTGCATGCTATGCCAGTGTCCTTACACATTGTGCAAAATCACATCTGGATGAGATGACAGAAGTGTTCATATGTGTCTGTGAAAGTTCCATTTGATCTATTTATTTATTTCGTGATCTTTGGACGTTAGAGAGAGAACGAAATGAAGAAAGAACGAGAGATGGAGTGCATACTAAAGTCCATTATATTTGACCAGTTCCAGTATGATCAATTTCGACATCATCGCATTGGTCACCGATCATCTCAGCGCTTCAGATGCAAAGACTGATCCAGAAACCGTGAAGTCTCATATAAAGCTTGTTCTAGGAAAACAAGTGATTCACGGCTCACTTGATCATCTTCTCACCATCTCTGTTAAGCATCTCATGTGACCATCTTCTTTCATGATGTGTCATTGGTACTCAAAGATCCAACATCTGTTCTGAGTGTTCATTCTTTGAGCATCTTGTATAAGGTCAAGTGACATGGGGAATTTTTTTGTCATTGTAATAGACAAGTGGAGCAAAGGTTGAAGAAGATGCTACTTGTTCCAAGACCTGGATAGAAGTACAGTTTGTTCAGACTATTGCTAGTTAGAAAATCTGATACACAATATATACCTTTCTGCAAAAGAGTGAGTATTTTACCCATAAGTGAAGTTTAATAGTCAATCTTTGAAGGGAAAAGAAAGCCAAAATCTTTGGATCACCTTATCATGGTTGTGTGTGTTTGTTTGAAGACAAACTGCAAACCGCTTCATTATTGATTAGGAAGATGCCTGGAAGTCAGCCTCTGCCTCTTCCTTTCTTTCATACCATATGAGAGAGCCGGTTAAATATAGATGAGTGTCATCAGACAGACACGCACATACACTCATGCAGCTCCTCCATGGCAAGGTTTCCCACTGCTTTGGCCTTGAGTCACACAGAAACTGGTGCACAGACACAACATACACAATATTCAAGGCACACGAACGGCTCCTTGTCCTCTTTGTCTGTGGAGCTGACCAGGGCCAAACACTCATCAGGAGTCATCATATGAATGACCAGATTGTGTCGAACACAACCATGATCTTTCATTCAGTCGCTAACGCATTTGCATTAAAGGAACCACTTTTTGATGTAGGATTTATGTCTCAACATTTTTCACATAGAAATTGCTAGTAAACTTCACATAATTACAAAGAAACGGCATGTGACATTGGATTAAACATTTACATTTTGAAGTGGAAAGACTGAAGTTGCTGTTTTTAAGCAATGTACAGTTGAACATGCTTTTCTTCTCACCCATAAAAAGGCATATGCACTTTTTATGAACACATCTCTGGCATTTGCAGGTGAAACGCTAAATGCACCACATACTAATCCATGTCCAGTCCATACGCACACAGTACTGTTGTCATAATCCCAATGTTGGAATCCTGTCGTGTCATTGGTCAAAAGCCACCTTATAACACCCATGCTGCGACGCCTTCACACATTTGATCCATGTTGATCTTAAAAAGTGGGGTGGAGAACAACCACATAGTGTATTCTTTACTTTTCTATGCCTTTTAAGTTTCCTAAAGGCCGTGTCATTGCATTCGTTTTTTTGATAAAAGAAGTCTCTAATGCTCACCAAGCCTGCATTTATTTGTTAAAAAATACATTAAAAATAGTAATGTTGTGAAATATTACTGTAATATAAAATAAATGTTTTCTATTTCAGTATGTTTTAAAATGTAATTTATTCCTGTGATGCCAAAGCTGAATTTCCAGCAGCCATTACTGCAGTCTTCAGTGTCACATGATTTTTCATTTCGTATCATTATCAATTTTGAAAACAGTTGTGCTGCTTAATATATTTGTGGAAACCGTGATGGATGTTTTTTTTGTAACATTATAAATGTCTTTAGTGTAACTTTTGATTAACTTAATGCATTCTTGTTGAAAAAAAGCATTAATTGCTTTCAAGAAAATAAATAAATAAAACTGACCCCAGACGTTTGAATAGCTCTTTATATAGCCTCCATGGTTATTGTAAGAACCATTTGCACTTTAATTCGGCATGGACTATGCAGGATAAGCGTAGTGGCATCAACCCTCTCAAAATGAACTTTTGCGCCTATAGGATTATCTGTCATTGGTGATCTGCAAAGAGTGAGCTTAGTCCTTGTCTTAGCATTTCACTTCTGCTTAGACCAGATCAACAAGCTTTTACACGCTGGACACGCACTCTCTCACACACACACACACACACACACAAAAACTGTGTTAATGAAGTAATCTTATTACTTGATCTTTTTTGTTACATTTGACTAGGAACTTTAAACTATTAAGGTAGAAGCTATTTTTACATGGCCCTGTAGTGGTCATCTTTCAGTATTCATATAATGTGAAACATATAATTTGTATGTTCTGTTACAAAATAGACATTTGTTGTTTCTTAACTCATTTCCTTCCTCTTGGGCCTCTTCCTCATTTTAGTGAACTTCAACCTGAATCAGAAACAAAGTACAATAGGTCTATCTGCACCATTACAGTAAATTTCACATCGCATCTTGCAATTTTGTAACAGTACAAAAAGCATGATTACATAGGCTAAATGCAAAGAGGGGCTTAATTTAAACTTTTTTTTTTGTAACAATACAAACAAATAGCTGAATCAAAATTTTGAATTGAATAAATAAAAGGACCATTTGAACTGATTCATGGAAATGATTCAAACATACCAACTCTAAGCTTTTGTCATATTTTATAATTGTCATGGATGACAAATCTAAAGTCATCATCACAAGTCTAATAAACACAGATGCACACAGACAGATCAGCATATGGTGTGTACATTTTTGGAACAACATACTTTTGAAAGTGTTTGTTTTTCAGAAACTTAATGGACCATTGATTGACTCCTTGCCCCTGTGTTCTCTGGACCTAATTATTGAATAATTGTAGATGTACGTGTGTTCACAAATGCTATTTTTACCATGAAGCTTTGATGAATATTGTCCAGCTCTGCAGCCGTTACAACACAGGCTTTTTTTAAATGGTCCGGGATCAGGCATTACTGAGGTTTTTGAGCTGAATCATTTTCTCTTACTTATAATTGAGCTTTGTAAGACAGCATAAACTGCTGTTTATCAGCAAGGATGCATTTAAATTGATCAAAAGTGAAAGTAAAGACATTTCAAATGTTACAAAAGATTTCAATTAAATGTTGATCTTTAGAACTTTTCTATTCATATGAGAATCCTGAAAAAAGCAGTTTCTAAAGAAATATTAAGCAGCACAACTGTTTTGCACATTGATGATAATAAGAAATGTTTCTCAGATCAGCTTAATGATTTCTGAAGGATCATGTGACACTGGAATAATGGCTGCTGAAAATTCAGTTTTGCAATCACAGGAATAAATTACATTTTAAATTATATTCAAATAGAAAAGTTGATTTTAAGGGGTTATATTTTCCCATGGTATACAAAATATTAATGACCTATTTCATTTGCAGCATACAAAAGGGCACATTCACAGTCAAGCTCTCTCGATCAGGTTTATAACTTCCTTGTTCAAACAGACCGGTTCAGAAAACAACCAGATAACAAATGCAAAAAGGGAAACCTCTTCAAAAGTTTCCCTTATTTTACTCATTTTCAGTGTCCTTTATGCTTTGTTTTGCACCAATTACGAAGACCGTCTCAACTTTTATTGACCTACTATGACATCCACAACAGAATCTACAACTAAGTAGCATTAAAACTCCTCTTTATTCTTCGAGCAAACTGTAATAAGTGTCCCGTGGGCTATGTCATCTAGAGTCTTTGCATGTGGTATTGACCCCTAATGATGCAGGTTACGTAGCACGTGCGGTGCCGAGCTGGAGGCTTGCTCTTCAGGGAATGAAGCTGCTTTCCAAGTACACCGAAATGAGAAAAGTGAAACTGAGCACTCGAACTCATGCATATTTCAAAACAGACGCTCCCTTAGAGAGAGAGAGAGAGAGAGAGAGAGAGAGAGAACTACACTCCTCCCTCTTTCTCTCATGTTGCCAGGTTACAGTTGAGTGCACATGTACATGTGTATACACATGAAAATGTACAATTTTGTAAACCGT
The DNA here is from genome assembly GCF_001515645.1 of Sinocyclocheilus grahami. NCBI lineage: Eukaryota > Metazoa > Chordata > Actinopteri > Cypriniformes > Cyprinidae > Sinocyclocheilus > Sinocyclocheilus grahami. The sequence continues at coordinate 567,354 of NW_015505750.1, forward strand.
TTATCTATTTTTAATGTGGAACTGTTACTTAATACCGTTATTTAAAGTATGTGCTTTGTAATCTTGATTGATTTAGTTTTTTGTCCTAAAGCTGAAGTGCATAATTTCTGCCCCAGGAGTGTCATCGAATGAAATTGCAAAATTATTAATTTAAAGCAGGTTTTTTTTTTATACACTCCCACCATCTTCTATTGGTTGGCCTAGTGGATAGTCCCGCCCCAAATGTACACCATTGATTGAGCCACTGTTGCTGTGTTGGGACAAACGGTGTAATCAAAAAGAGTAATGCTTTGGTACACTTTAAAAATATCCCATTAAGTCTACAGCAAAAACTGAAGTAATACAGGATGGCATAAATTGGTGCTTGTATATTTTACAACTTTTAACCATATTTATTTCAGTAAGTGATATAATCTTAATAAACCCATCTAATTGAACTACCAAAATCTGCCTATTGTCTTAAAATGTATTATTATGGTGGTTGTCAGTACAGGAACACTCTTAAAAATAAGGCTTCCAAAAAGTTTTGGAAAACCTTTCAATGAATAGTTATACAGATAAATTATACTGTACATAAACCATGGCCAATACTCATATCTGATGATGCAAGGTCTTGCACACAAAGACGAAACACCATGAGATCAGGGTGATAAAATTGACACTAAAACATCCACAAACTAACTTGAAATTCAGACACAAAACACTCCATTGTAAATTTCTGATAACAAAATAATTTTCACTCTAAATTATATGGTACTTCATAGTTTTAACTTCCAAAACCGATAAATGATGCAGTATTTTACAGTAAAATTACATAGAGATGTGAAACCATTTACAATTTTTAATTGTAGACTATATGGCACGATAATTTAGATTTGTCCTTTTTTTCATTTTTGTAAAAATGACATTGAAATGCCATCTTTTACAGTGATGGTGCCACAGAGCCAGTGTGTACACGTTTTGAAAAAGATTAAAGTAAATGAATAGTTTATTTGTAATTGTTTCTGTATTGAGCTGAGATGGGATAGAGAACATATTTTGACGTCTGAAAATGACACTCTTTATTTAAGCAGAAAAATGTGCAAAGAGGTTTGTGTGATCTCAAACCATATGCAAATATTTGTTTTCATCCCAAAATTAACCTTGTCAAATTTGTATGTGATAATGAGATATGACTAAGTTTGACTTTGAGGTTTGATGTCAGATGGTTTTCTTGTAGTTATAGTCTGTTCTTCATTGTGTTTGTTTACATTGGGCTCAACGAAAGCTTCTTTTGACTGGTAATGTAACCTTTTGCGCATGGAGACCTTGCATCCTATTTTTGGTCTAGCTTATCAGGTGTTCACTGTTAGCCTTTCTCTTTCTATCTCTGGGAGTTGTCATGGTGACAGTGATGCAGACAGCCGGGAACAGCCTGGCTGTCATCTCGGATCTTTCAGTGTGTGTTTGTGTGTTTGCACGAAAAGACTAGACTGTGCTCATTTTACAGAGAAAATTATGTAATGTTCTCTCTAAAAACAGAGAGAGTGAGCGCTAGCGGCCTTTTTCTGAATCTCTTACTCATAATTATAAAGCAAGTGACCGCTGTAGAGCTTATGCAGTCATTTGTAGCATTAGGAAGTGGCCTGTGTTGTTTGTGGTTATCTGTCAGGTATCGTGTTGGTGTGTGTGTAGGTGTGTATATATATATATATATATATGTAGGTGTATATATATATATGTAGGTGTATGTGTGTGTGTATAAATATAAAAAAATATTTTTTTATTTTTTCATTTGCTTAAAATTCTAAAATATTTTAAATATGTAGTTTCACTTTGTGTTGATTTATTTGAACTATTATAATTTGCATCCTATGACATGATATTTAACTTGTGCTTTATTTACTGTAAGCCGTGTATGTGTGTGTGTATAAATATAAAAAAATATTTTTTTTATGTAACATTTGCTTAAAATTCTAAAATATTTTAAATATGTAGTTTCACTTTGTGTTGATTTATTTGAACTATTATAATTTGCATCCTATGACATGATATTTAACTTGTGCTTTATTTACTGTAAGCCTAACTGTGACCTCTTGCCTTGCCTAGACTCACTCTCTCTCTCTTTCTTCTTCTCTGTTTCTCTAGCTGTGGGCC
>NW_015505750.1:569527-569951 GCF_001515645.1 Sinocyclocheilus grahami
CTCTCTCTCTCTCTCCCTCTCTCTCGCTCTCTCTCTCTCTCTCTCTCTCTCTCTCTCTCTCTCTCTCTCTCTCTCTCTTAGGTCTTAAATGTTGAGTTAGGGGTGGGCAGTAGCAGAGCCCCTGTGTGTGTGTGTGTGTGTGTGTAGGAGGGGGTGTGCTATTGGATAACACTGTCTAAAAATACTTGGCTAATCTGCAAACATGGCTAAAAATACATCCTCGACTAGCTTACGCTCTCACAAGTGTAATGAGGGCGGGCCATCCTGAAGGAAGGGGGGTGGGGGGTGGGCAGGAAGTAGTTAGTAAGAGTAGAAATGGAGAGAGCTGCTAATTTGTTCTTTTTTTCCATTCAAAGACATATTTATGTGTCTATTTGTTCTGTAGAGTTGTTCAGTTTTTTTTTTTTTTTTTTAATGCTGGGGT
>NW_015505750.1:570191-589586 GCF_001515645.1 Sinocyclocheilus grahami
GTTTTTTTGTTTTTTGGGGTGTTTAGTTTTTTTTTTTTTTTTTTGAATGCTGGGTCTGTTTAAGCATTCACTTTGTGAGTTTGAAGTTAATAAATTGTAATAGTTCATTAATAGTAATATTTTAGTCAAAAAAAAGCCACATAGGGTAAAAATATATTTATTTGCATGCTGTAAGTTTTGCCTAAATAATTATAAAAATATAAATTTATTTTTATTTTTATTTTTTTATTTTGAATTACTGTTTTTTTTTTAATTTAGTATTTTTATTTTAATCTGTCTGTCTGTCTTTTTTAGAAAGAGGGTTGACACATCCTTGTGAAGGCATGTTTAGTTACGTATATGTCACAATGTTTACTCTTACACGGGGTCAGTGAGTTTTTTGATATTGATTTAGTTGATAGTTTCGCTGTGAATATGAGGATAGGAATTTGATCTCATGGAAAGAGAATGCAGTTGCAGTTTTTTTTGAGCATGCGAAAATTCCTCAATTCTTCATTAAGCTCAAGGTTTGCTTGTAGCTTTGGATAAGTGCGAGAGAGTAATAGGAGAAAGGGGAGAAGAGAGATTGTTTCATAAAAGTGTTCCCTTTTGAAAACAAGTCTAGGCATTTGTATATTTGTATTGGTTCAAGGTTATTGTAGCATGCACACTTCAGTGGGACATAAGATCCAGCTACATTTAGTGTTTTACTTGTTTGTTTGGTTCTTTCTTGTTTCATGCTGTTTGTGCAGTTATCTCTTGCGAAGTGTGGGCAAGAAGACAGTGTTGTACTTTTTCATGAGTTGTGTGCTTACACCATCGCCGCTAATTACTGCGACACCGTTAAACCCAGAGCAGGAGGCTGAAGTGAGCGACAGAAAGTGGCTCCAGGGAAACTCTGTGTTCTGCTTGTATTGATCTTGAACTGTGGTCAAGCGCTATTTAGGTGCTGTCTCCAGCAGTATTTGCAAACTTCTGCACGAGTACTGGATGTGTTCAACATTTAAACTGGCCAAATGTGTGATTTAGACAGCAGGGTGAACCAGAAAACTAATGGGGCAGGAGAAATAGCAGACAGTCTGCCAGAAATGGCAGACACATTTTTATTTATTTATTTATTTAAATGTCTGGCCTTCCAGATGTAGCAAAGAAGACTATATTCCTGCTCAAAACTGATCATATGCACAGGTTAATATATAAGATATATGCACAAAACACACAATGAAAACACACAATCTCTTAATGAGTTTTATGCTTTTATAAAGTGGTGGTAACAGCCAGGATTGTGATAACCAGTGTTGTTATTGTTAACTAAAATTAAAACTGAAATAATTTTCGGTAATTGAAATAAAGCTGAAATAAAATGAAAACAAAAATATTTGATGAACTTAAAAATAGAAATGAAAAATGTTTTTTTTTTTATTTATCTATAATCAAAATAGAAACTAAAAAATAACAAAAGCACATAACAGAATGACTTAAATTGAAAAATATATATTGAAAAGAACATTTAAAAATGAGTAAATACTACAATGGTGTATACAAATGATACTAAAATAACACTTGTGATAACATTAATCATTAAGACATTAGTTTTTTTAATAAGTGCATTTAGTATAGTATTTAGTATCTAGTTGGAGTACTTGGTTATGGCATTCTGCAGTTCTCAAGATAGTTTTGTATAATGACTACTAAGTCATAGTCGTCCTGGCAGCCAATCTCACTGTAATGCTTTCATGTCTCTCGTATCACTCTGTGGTGTCTTTATAAAAATATAAATTTATTTTTATTTTTATTTTTTTATTTTGAATTACTGTTTTTTTTTTATTTAGTATTTTTATTTTAATCTGTCTGTCTGTCTTTTTTAGAAAGAGGGTTGACACATCCTTGTGAAGGCATGTTTAGTTACGTATATGTCACAATGTTTACTCTTACACGGGGTCAGTGAGTTTTTTGATATTGATTTAGTTGATAGTTTCGCTGTGAATATGAGGATAGGAATTTGATCTCATGGAAAGAGAATGCAGTTGCAGTTTTTTTTTGAGCATGCGAAAATTCCTCATTAATTCTTCATTAAGCTCAAGGTTTGCTTGTAGCTTTGGATAAGTGCGAGAGAGTAATAGGAGAAAGGGGAGAAGAGAGATTGTTTCATAAAAGTGTTCCCTTTTGAAAACAAGTCTAGGCATTTGTATATTTGTATTGGTTCAAGGTTATTGTAGCATGCACATTTCAGTGGGACATAAGATCCAGCTACATTTAGTGTTTTACTTGTTTGTTTGGTTCTTTCTTGTTTCATGCTGTTTGTGCAGTTATCTCTTGCGAAGTGTGGGCAAGAAGACAGTGTTGTACTTTTTCATGAGTTGTGTGCTTACACCATCGCCGCTAATTACTGCGACACCGTTAAACCCAGAGCAGGAGGCTGAAGTGAGCGACAGAAAGTGGCTCCAGGGAAACTCTGTGTTCTGCTTGTATTGATCTTGAACTGTGGTCAAGCGCTATTTAGGTGCTGTCTCCAGCAGTATTTGCAAACTTCTGCACGAGTACTGGATGTGTTCAACATTTAAACTGGCCAAATGTGTGATTTAGACAGCAGGGTGAACCAGAAAACTAATGGGGCAGGAGAAATAGCAGACAGTCTGCCAGAAATGGCAGACACATTTTTATTTATTTATTTATTTAAATGTCTGGCCTTCCAGATGTAGCAAAGAAGACTATATTCCTGCTCAAAACTGATCATATGCACAGGTTAATATATAAGAAATATGCACAAAACACACAATGAAAACACACAATCTCTTAATGAGTTTTATGCTTTTATAAAGTGGTGGTAACAGCCAGGATTGTGATAACCAGTGTTGTTATTGTTAACTAAAATTAAAACTGAAATAATTTTCGGTAATTGAAATAAAGCTGAAATAAAATGAAAACAAAAATATTTGATGAACTTAAAAATAGAAATGAAAAATGTTTTTTTTTTTATTTATCTATAATCAAAATAGAAACTAAAAAATAACAAAAGCACATAACAGAATGACTTAAATTGAAAAATATATATTGAAAAGAACATTTAAAAATGAGTAAATACTACAATGGTGTATACAAATGATACTAAAATAACACTTGTGATAACATTAATCATTAAGACATTAGTTTTTTTAATAAGTGCATTTAGTATAGTATTTAGTATCTAGTTGGAGTACTTGGTTATGGCATTCTGCTGTTCTCAAGATAGTTTTGTATAATGACTACTAAGTCATAGTCGTCCTGGCAGCCAATCTCACTGTAATGCTTTCATGTCTCTCGTATCACTCTGTGGTGTCTTTCTTCTCACATGATATAATTATTTAAACTCAAATCAATATTTTGTCCATTTACTTGCGAATTTGATATGTAGCCATGTAATGATAATATACCCTGGTAAGGTTTATTTTGCGATAATTACTGACTGACTATACATTATCCCTTACTTGGATTAACTGTAGTTGATATTGTAGGTTTATTTTGACATAAATATACATATGTGGGCATTATAATGGCTTCAAACATGAGTTCAGAGTAGGGCTGTAACAAACTATTATTTTGATGATCGATTAATTTATCGATTTATTTTTTCTGATTAATTGATTAATCTATCAGTTATTTTTAACATTGAATCTGTTTATTATTTTCTGATTAGTCAATTAATCCTTACCAATATCTTTAGTTGACCTTCCAACATACAGTATATATATATTTATGAATGACTTTAATATTGTTTGAATACATATCTGTAACCCATAGTCCATAGATATGTATACGTAGATGCCTCATTAGCGACTGTTTCTATGGGCCGCTATATGTAAGCTGTCCGCCATTTTGGAAGTTGATGTCATTCACCATAATAATCAATGAATATTCAAAGTTGCCACAATCCTTACATATCTATGGCGCCGCCCCTCTCTCTCCCACATTCTCACTTGTGAAAGGTTATCCTGTTTCTTCGGGAATTTAAATCCCAGCGTTTTTTTACAACCATCGGCTGTGCAGGATTGTGGCATCTTCAAATATCCATTGATTATTATGGTGAATTATGTCAAGTTGACCGTTGCAAGATGGCGGATGCGTCTACGTGCTTGGAGCTGTCGAAAGAGGCATCTACCTATACATATCTATGCATAAAACCAGGAAGTTTTATCAGAATTGACAGTGCGTTAAATAAATCATTCCAATTGGGGCACGAATTTATCCATCATATACTTTAAAGAACCAACAATGACTTCAAATGCTTTGTAACCGCGAGTAGGCTATAGAGTGTAAATTAGTTTGAACCTCGCAGCTCGCATTCACTGCAGCTCTGTGGATCTTCGGATAAACCAAAAGCGAATTATACAGTTATACAGTTTATATGGTTCTCACGTTATATGACTTGGCAGACAACTAGTTGTCCTGTGCAGTTCTGTCATTCAGTGTGAGTGGGGGATTTGTCGAGAATGCGAGTCCTGAAAATGTGCACTTGTGCAGTTGTTAGTTCGGTTATAGAATGCTGTTGTCACGCTCGCAAGAACAAAAGGCTGTATGAACGCAACCGTATTAAGTATACTGGCCATTAGCATCTGATCCAGTCTTGTTTTTTGTCAGAGAATTACGGATACGGATTAACGTAAACAGTGCGACGCAGTCCAGGCAAATCGACTTATTTTTGTAATTAACATAATTGATTTATTCGATGCATTCTTTCAGCCCTAGTTCAGAGTGCAAACTGTAAAAAAATTATAGTGATTTTAACGATAAAATACTGTAAAAATGCTACAGTAAAAACCTATTAATTGGTTAACTGTAAATTCCTTTATTATATACAGTGAAAAACTGTAATAGTCATTTCATGTAATTTTACGGTAAAATACAGTTTTTGAAGTGAAAAAACATTGTATTATTTACAGCGAAAAAACTTAAATTGACATTCCCAGAATTCCCTCTTTCACATATTTTGTTGTTGAAATAGTTTTCATCTTAGATTTTTCTCATCAGTTATGTTCATTAGGGTTGTATGTTACATCTAATGTTGTTAAATTAACTTTTTTTGCATTATGTTAGTGTCGTGTGTTACCATGATGGTGTTTAATATTTGTGTGATTGACAGAGCGCGCCTTCAATACATTATGTATTCTGGTAACCACAGCTGCCAGGTTTTTTACTGTAATATTTACAGTAAAAAAACTGGCAGTACATTTGTTGTCTATAAATTGAGACTACTCACTTTCAAATTAAAATTTCCTGATAATTTACTCACCCCCATGTCGTCCAAGATGTTCATATCTTTCTTTCTTCGGTCGGAAAGAAATTTAATTTTTTGAGGAAAACATCCCAGGATTTTTGTCCATATAGTGGACTTCAGCAGTTACTAAACGGTTGAAGGTCCAAATTGTAGTTTCAGTGCAGCTTTAAAGGGCTCTACACGGTACCAGACGAGGAATAAGAGTCTTATCTAGCCAAAACATCAGCCATTTTCTTAAAACAATAAACATTTATATACTTTTTACCACATTTGCTCGGCTTGCTCTAGCTCTGCTTGCGCATGCTCGTCTACACGTAGTATGTTTTCTCCTCCAACTTCAAAAACGACCGACATTGTTGTTTTACCTTTTTTTGTAAAGGGCGTTTGACTTTCTTTGCACGTTCGCTTTGTAAATGCTGGGTCGGTGCTTCCGCCTACGTCACGAGTGACCTTTCCAACATGATTACGTGATGCATGAAGTCAAGCTAGTGCACGACTAGCATTTGTGTTTATAAAGCATATACGTTTTTATGTTTTTTAGAAAATGACCGATTGTTTTGCCAGATAACAACACCATTATTCCTTGCCCGGTACCGTGTAGGGCCCTTCGAAGATGCTCTGAAACTACAATTTGGACCTTCAACCGTTTGGTAACTGCTGAAGTCCATTATATGGACAAAAATCCTGGGATGCTTTCCTCAAAAACCTTAATTTCTTTTCGACTGAAGAAGAAAAGACACGAACATCTTGGATGACATGGGGGTGAGTAAATTATCAGGAAATTTTAATTTGAAAGTGATTTAATAATGAAAAGTCGGCCAAGAATGCCTGTTTACTCAACCGCATCTCCTCTCATTCTGTAGATGCTTTTATATCAATGAAAGGAAAAGCCAGAGGCAGTACAGGATGCACTAATCAGTTGTTTGTTTGTATGTCATGAGCTTGTTGGTGTGTGCCGATATACATATTTGCCAAATACCCAAGGGAACCATGAAAAAGAAATGGGAAACCAAAAACTTCATTCAGCACCACACTGCTATATCTCTCCACAAATCCTTCTTCAGACTAAATCCACACACTCTTTAGTCTCCATGTTGCCTTTCTTTTTCAACATCTGACAGACTCAGCTCAAATAATCACCCCAGTCGGTTGAAACAAAGGTGAACAAAGTTATATATTTCAAAACGCCAGCTTTGTTGTCTTGTTAAACAGTAATGTTCTAACAACGAATGACGTTTTCTGTGCTCAAGCGAGAGGGAAGGAGCCATCTGATTATCTGCAGCTCAGACAAGATGAGGACACTCGAGGGCAGTTCAGTTCACGGTTCTTCTTGGGATTCAGTCTTTAATGGTGCTTTGCTTTAGTGGTCCCGTAAGCACAAATACCCTCCTTTACGCAAACAGGTGTTATCCAAGAATCATCAGCTCTTGCTCCCTTAAATATATGTGTAACTGAACAAAACACAGTCATGGAAGGTATTGAAAGTCAAGATAAACTGAATAGGAAAAATACAACCTTTTTCACATTTGTTTTGACTAAAATGTCAATGTATTGCTGACATAATTAAGAAACAAGATAAAATGACAGAAACATGACTCCACATTTTCTTTTTGTGTCCATCTTTGGTAGCCAGTTAGATTCTGTCAATGTACTTACAGGATGTTTTTCCATTTCCTTCAGAAGGGATTCAATTCTTGTATTCCCTTCATGAAGATATTGCCCTTTTATTTCACTGTATGTGGTTTTATGGTAAACCAACTGTGTTGACCCTAAACCCTATATAAGAAACTTTACTCCATATAGACCTCTGATGGATAAGCTTATACAATACACATCCCCCAGCAGATCCGAGTTTGATCAAAACACTCAAGTCAGTGTAGCTACACAAAGGATGATGAATGTGGAACTCTGGTTAATTGAAGCTTGGGCCAAATGATCTCTCTCAGGCTGTGCAGTGCAGGACTTCTCATTTCAAGAACATTGATATGAACAATTGATAAGGAAGGAATGTTAAACCTTTTGCTTGTGTCTTTATTTACAGGGATGTTTTATTTTGTTGATGCTTTGAACATTAAATGGGGTGTAAAGGGAGAACTGAATTGGGAAACGAGGCAAGCCAGTCTCTAACTCACATTGCGCATATGACTGCTCAAGCACATGCACATCTTCTTTGTGTAGGGTTTCTTTCATTTGTGATTTGTTTAGCTTAATATTTTGTTATTAAACAATCCATAACTACAATGGGCAACAGCTGCACTGAGTCAAAACTTTTCTGTGAAGACTGTGGAGTGTTTAGTTCAGTAAACCTTTGGGAAATTGTCAACTTTGCAATTTTATTTTACCAGAGCTTTTACAAGTCGTCATTTTTCAGAAGCATATGGGAGATCTGTGACAGTTGTGTCCAGAGATGTGCTCCGTTAAAAGCTTTTGAAAGATGTGTGTGTGTGTGTGTGTGTATATGTATACAGGTGCATCTCAATAAATTAGAATGTCGTGGAAAAGTTCATTTATTTCAGTAATTCAACTCAAATTGTGAAACTCGTGTATTAAATAAATTCAATGCACACAGACTGAAGTAGTTGAAGTCTTTGGTTCTTTTAATTGTGATGATTTTGGCTCACATTTAACAAAAACCCACCAATTCACTATCTCAACAAATTAGAATATGGTGACATGCCAATCAGCTAATCAACTATATATATATATATAATACATATACAATTTAATTAGCCACAGACTTTTAAAAGTGGCTAAGATAAAAGACCAGTAACTCAAAAACAAAATCATGACAAAAAAATTACAAAGTAACTGTCAGTCCCTTTTACAAAGAGTGAAATGTCTTTACAAAGTGTCTGTAATACATTCATCTCCAGAAAAGATAACAAACAAACAAACAAGAATAATAAAAGAACACTTTGCTCATTACACTAAATAATGTTAATATATATCATATTACATATATTTTAACATAATATATAAAATTTACTTGGTTAATGCAATTAATTCAGTTAATAATTTAATATCTGTTAAATATAATCTTTAGCAAATCTCAAAATTAATTTCCATTTTTCATGTTTTCATATGATGCCTAATTTCACTTTTTATTTTAATGAATAGTGTATGATTTTAATATTGGTGCGTTCCTGTTTTCAATAGATGGGGTATTTGTATCATTTGTCAAGTAATGTGTACTTATCAACTGATGATGGAGACAGACACTCAGGGCATACAGAGACATATATTAAAGAGGAAGGAAGGACACTGACAGTGACTTTTGATGTCAAGTGTGTACATCCATTCTGAACCGTATGTGTGTTAGAGGTCAGGGTATGGCATGGCTTGACAGCTGCTGTTTTGTGTGTGTGTATTAGCAGTTATATAATGGCAGCAGTGAGCTCGCACCCACTGACAGTAAGAAGATTACACTGCATGTGCCTGAGACACAGGTCCACTGCTGCAAAACCCCTACACCAACACACTTCAACTCTTACTCTATGCAGTCTTAACTCTTGTGTACTGATGCGTCAAATCTCTCTCTCTCTCTCTCTTGGACTGCCGCTAACACATGCGCACACACACAAAGTCTGCGTTTATGTAACTCTCAATCTGAGTTATCTGCTTCATCTCTCTCATCTCCTCACCTTTGCAGGGCCTTCAACCTACCAAACATTCTCTCTCGTCTTGATCTCTAATATTTTGCTTTTCCACTTCTCTTTTTTTCCCCCGCTTGCACCCTCTGTCTTGTTTGTTTTGTATGTTTGCAGTGTTATTGAACATAGCCTTGCACACCTTCTTGTGTTGAGTGCTACTACGGGGAAGTCGTGGCCTAATGGTTAGAGAGTCAAACTTGTAACCCAAGGTTGCAGGTTCGAGTCTCGTACCGGCAGGGATTGTAGGTGGGGGGAGTGAATGCACACCTTCGATACCACGACTGAGGTGCCCTTGAGCAAGGCACCGAACCCCAACTGCTCCCCGGGCGCCGCAGCAAAAAAATGGCTGCTCACTGCTCTGGGTGTGTGTTCACGGTGTGTGTGTGTTCACTGCTGTGTGTGTGCACTTTGGATGGGATAAATGCAAAGCACTAATTCCGAGTATGGGTAACCATACTTGGCCACATGTCACATCACTTTTTTACATGCTGATTTTCAGATTTTCATTTTCTTTGTGCTACAAAAGAGGAATGTGATGCAAAGGCTGCCACAACAGTTTTTAAATATATGAGCTTAAAAGTGGTGTAATAATGAATTTTATGCTAATTAAGTTGGGTATGCTAATGCTTATGAACACAGAGTATGTGACAAAAGTATGTACTTTACCATCCTTAGTGAAGTATGTATTTGTATATGTAGAGCATAGTATCAGAGTCATTATAGTTAACTGAAATTTTTAAAAATCCCCCCCCCCCCAATTTTTTTTACATTTATTTTATTTTTACCCGTTTTCATTGTTTAAATATTTAGTAATGTAGTAAAATAACACAAAAAAATTAATAAATTATAAAACATTTAAAACTAATAAAAATGACAAACACAACAGTTACTAGAATTTCAACTAAATGTAAACAGGAAATATTAAAATATAAACAAATAAAAATTCAAAAACCTTAATAAAAATGTAAAAAAACACAAAAACAATAAGCCTGCAAAGCTGTTGTAGTTCCATCCTGACGGATGACAGCCGTGACAGCTAAGTGGAATCCCGCAAAATAAACCGTGGAACATTGACCAATGAGAAAACAGTTTACTCGTGCATGACTTGTATTAATAAATTTGGTCCGTTTAGAAACTTTGCCATGTGAAAGCGAACCGTACCAAGAATAAAAAGCAACATTGTAATAATTTGAATCCCTGTTTCAGAACAAAGCAATCGATCTACAGGTGTGAAAGCACCCTTAGTCAAGAAGGAGCTTTTAAAAATTGTAGGTGATATTACCAATGGTTTATTCCTCACACTGGAAATGGAAGGTCAAGTTAATAACGTGCTGAATTAGGGCTGCACGATTAATCGAATGCTATTGTCATGTGTATCTTGCCAGTAAAGCCGGTTCTGTAATCAGTAGTAAATCTCTATCACGTGCGTTCAGATGGAGCAGCATTTACTACAAAGAGCCGTAGTTCACTGACAAGCTACGCGAAATTGCGTTCATAATCGCAGACGATTTAATCATGCGATTATGAAATCGAAGAAATCGTTCTGCGATTATGAAAGCTGTTTGTGTAACTTGTCAGTGAACTACAGCTCTGTGTAGTAAATGCTGCTCCATCTGAAAGCACGTGAAAATACCACATTTAATAACATGTTTTTACTCCAAACTCACTCTATAATGTCAGTCGAGTGTTTTAAGTAAATCCTTCAGTGAGATGATGTGGCTTTTTACACGGAATAAGGCACGCAACATATTTTATAGTATTCTAAGCAGTGATAAAGGCTATATGTCGATTGTCATTGCATTATTATATACTTTATTATAATAAACATTATAATAAGACGAACTCAAATAAACCATATATTGTCGTAGTCGTGTGTTTATTAGTCACGTTGAATTAATGCGCGAGAGCGCCCTCTGGCCTTCACATGGAGATTTATTACTGATCACAGAACCGTGCTTCACTGAAAGATATGCATGACAAACGCAGCTTCTGCCTAATCGCGAATTATCGAGTTTCCGATTTAATTTCGATTAATCGTGCAGTCCTATGCTGAATAATTGAGTTTCTGATTATTCAAAAAAAAAATTACAAGTGGTCCATGTTGAATAATGCAATAGTTCAGTGAGTCTGGAGCAGAAGGATTGTGTTAGTGGCTCCTAATGGCCTGGAGGAATGGCGTAAAGTTGTGATGCGGTTAGTTGTGTGAGGGCATCAGTCTCTCTTTTGCGGTTGTTGTGGGGGCGGGATATACTTTCTGCCTTTTTGTATGTTGGTTGATTGCTGTGGATTTGTGGATGCTGTGTAATTCTATGTTATTTTAGTGAGTATTGATTTCCAGCATTGGGAGACAGTGACATAATGCTGCTTTTTGTTACGAGTGCCTTTATTCAGCTTGTCACTGTGAACTAAATTAGTTTATTTCGGGCAGTTGTTAGGGTACTGACATTATTTTAAAGCTTTTAAAACATATAATACTGTTAAAAATGTTGGGGTCAGCAAGAATTTCTTTTAAGAAATTATTACTTTCCTTCAGCAAGCACGCATTAAATTGATCAAAAGTGACAGTAAAGACACTTATATTGTTCCTGGAAAAAAAGTATCACTGTCCATTATCACTTCCACAAAAATATTATTTATAATATTTATAATAACCAAATCAGCATATTAGAATAATTTCTGAAGGATTTTGTGACACTTTTAAAATGGAATAAAATAGAAACGGTTATTTTAAATTGCAATATTATTTATCAATATTGCTCATTTACTGTATTTTTTATTTATTTATTTATTTATTTTAAATGCAGCTTTGGTGGGACATATTTCAAAAACATTAAAAATCTTACCAACTCCAAACTTTTCAACCATATGTATAAAACATCATATGCATTTCTTATTAATATTAGCAAACTGTGGAGGTTGGAGAGAAGTTCTTTATGCAAGTTTGTTTTGCACTATGCACAAATCTAGCAAAGTGAAAGGTTATTGTGCCGTATAGATGCTTTTGAGTTGAGGACTTTTTTTTTTAAAGTGTTTAAGTAAATTTCATGGAGAACAGTTTGGTGAAAATATTTAATCACAGTAAAACATAAGCTCTGTGTGTTGTTTTTGTGTGAAGCAATTTGTTAGATCATTTTTGTCACTATTTGTTACTATTACAATTGTTTCGAAATACATGGCATTGTATTTTGAAACTAAACTGTTACAATATGGCATTTTTGCTTTATTTTGGTTCACTTGCACAAGGCATAAACCAGGTGTAAACCGGTTCTCGATGATGTCTTCAGTTTGTGTAGGTTTCATATGTGTGTAATACTATCTGAGTTTATGCATGAATATGTAGAGCTTGGCATGATGATGATGATGATAATGGATAACAGTGATCCTTTTATTATGATCACAAACACCGATATCACTTCTCATCTTTACTATGTTCTATTGACTTTTTTTTTTCTTGTTGTGTTTGAGGTGTGACATTTATCTGTTTGTGTGAGGTTAAGGGTTGTCATGAAATGTGATCATGGGTTTCCTGGGATCTTTTATCTACAAATAAACCAGAAAACCAGAATCGCTTTGATTAGTGTCACTTCATTGGCTTAGCTACTGTACATACAGTATGCTATGCATGATACACCAGTAGCATGATCGTTATCAAGTGGTGTTCTCTGGTTTATTGCAGTCAAGAAATAATTTTGGGATGAAAATTGTCTGAATTCAGGAATATTGGCAAACCGATTGAAAATGTTCCAAGGTGAGAAAACGAGAAGTGCTATGCTGATCAATGCATCAAAGGAAGTATTTCCCTCTGTATTGACCCCAGTGGTGCAGTTGATACATGGTTTAACTGCATCTTTGTGAAATCAAGAAACTTCAAGTATTTTAGCTCTGCCAACAGTCTATTACCACAGAAATAAATTTTATGTCTCAGTTTTGTAAAAGTAAATAACCATATAATTCCAACTGACTGGCAGAAATCCACTTACAGTGGAGGTTTGCGGTGCAACTAGGGCTGGCGATATGGCCAAGAAAATTCACGATATAAATTTTCATATCAGCCGATATTGATAATTATCATGATTAGGCATGGGCCTATCAATGAGATTTTGATGGTATGATAACCTTAAGCTAAAATATCACGGTACTGTCGTTACAGCTCTAAAATGTGTTATTTTTAAATGACTGGGTAAAAAAAAATTTTTTTTCCCACTGAACACAATATATTTTGTTTTTGAGCAACATACAGAATATTAGGAACAGTAGAATTTGTTTATTTTTTCTTTGATTTGTTTCCTAAAAAGAAGAAAAATAAAGACTGACATCTTTATTTAACCTAAACCTGTAATTACAGTTATTTAATTTTAGTGATATAATTACAGTGCCGTGAAAAGGTTTTTGCCCCTTCCTGTTTTTATAATTTTTTGCATATTTGTCACACTTAAAAGATTCAGATCATCAAACCAATTTTAATATTACGCAAAGATAATGCAAGTAAATACAAAATGCAGTTTTTAAATGATCATTTTTGGGCAAATATTCTGTGGACTGATGAGACAAAAGTTGAACTTTTTGGAAGGTGTGTGTCCCGTTACATCTGGTGTAAAACCAACACAGCATTTCATAAAAAGAACATCATACCAACAGTCAAACATGGTGGTGGTAGTGTGATGATCTAGGGCTGCTTTGCAGCTTCAGGACCTGGACAACTTGCCATAATTGATGGAACCACGAATTCTGCTCTCTATCAGAAAATCCTGAAGGAGAATGTCCAGCTGTCAGTTTGGGACCTCAAGCTCAAGCGCACTTGGTTTATGCAGCAGGACAATGATCCAAAACACACCAGCAAGTCCACCTCTGAATGGCTCAAGAAAAACATAATTAAGGTTTTGGAGTGGCCAAGTCAAAGTCCAGACTTAAATCCGATTGAGATGCTGTGGCATGACCTTAAACCAGTGGTTCTCAACCTTTTTTTTCCACCGGGCCGCACTATGGTCCAAGTGCAAGTCTCGCGAGCCGCACGCATATCATTTACATATAACGTCAGCAATACAAACCAACCTGATTTATAATATTATAATATTTATAATATTATAGCCTAAATATTATATCTAATCGATTACATTCATTGAAATAAATAAATAATTCTACTCCCCATAAATAACACCCAATTTTGTGAACGTCAGCTCGAAAGGAGTAACAGCACAATTATAGGCGGAGTTTCACTTTTATGCGTGGGGGGGCACCCACTGGCAGACGAGCCACGAGCACTTTTTTATATGTTCTACATTTCATGCATTTATGTAACACACATTCTACATTTAAAAATTAATTTAGAATTGAACAATAACTGCTGTACAAAGAGTAAATAAAATAAAATAAAACATACCTAATGCAGAAAAGCCGCCTCTTTTTCTGAATTGCGCAGATGACCACTATCTTTCTTTCATCTCTCCTGATACATTTTCAGTCAAATCGTTTTCTGTGTGCTAGATCAGAGCTAGAGCCCTGCATTTCAGCCCGGGCCCAATGGGCCCCGACTTTTTTACGCCCCCTCGGGCCGGGCTTCGGGACAATTTTCACGTCATAGTTCAGACGTGGGCCGGGCCGGGCCTCGGGCCTGTTTTAGGCTTCTCCTTATTTGTATATTTTAGAGCCCCCTCGGGCCGGGAGAAGCACTGCCTTAAACAGTCCATTCATTCTCAAAAACCCTCCAATGTGGCTGAATGAAAACAATTCTGCAAAGAAGAGTGGGCCAAAATTCCTGTGAAAGACAAAATTCCATTTATCGCAAACGCTTGATTGCAGTTGTTGCTGCAAAGGGTGGCACAACCAGTTATTAGATTTCGGGGGCAATTACTTTTTCACGTAGTGCCAGGCAGGTTTGGACAGCTTTTTTCCCTTAAGTTAAATCATAATTTAAAAACTGCAGTTTATATTTACTCAGGTTATTTTTGTGTAATATTAAAATTTGTTTGATCTGAATCTTTTAAGTGTGACTATGCAAACAATTAAAAAAACAGGAAGGGGACAAAAACTTTTTCACACCACTGTACATATCATTTAGTTATATAATTTCATATACATCATTTGATTTACCACTTTAACTGTCACTCACATTTTTGAACATAGACGTGAAAGTGCACGATCCAAACTTAAATTTTTATAATTCATGAACGAAAACATTTTGTAATATGATATTGATGTACCATTTTCATGGTAATGCAATGTTTGATTTTAAAATGGGTTTCAAAGGATGAATTTTGAGATTTAAAGTTTTCAATTGATATATAATTTCTGATGATTTCTAAAGTGTGATAGAGAAAAAGGCAACGAAGAAGACTTTTTTTGACAAAGGTCAGAACTGATGATGTAGACATAAATTAATCTATTACTTTTCCTACATAATTTTTTTACAAAAACATTGGTAAAATATCTATTTAGGAGTCTTAGACCTTTCCAACGATATATAGTTTGTCATGATTAGATTAGGATTTAATTGTAATATAGTGAAATAAACCTAGGCGTCCCACAGAGGGGCTGGGTGACAGTTAAAGGGTTAATAATAACCCAATCTGAAGCAAAAAAAGAATGTTCTGACTAGCTTTGTGAAATTATGCTACATGCCTGAACGAAACAAACAGTAGAAGCTCTGAATGAGACGCATATTCACTCTTTGACAGCAGGAGGCGCGCATGGAATACGCACCAGATACAGCGTTTTTGGTTACCGCTGTAAACAAAGCAGCGCTGCGCTGAAACACTGCTTTAATATGAACTAGACAGAGACGAGATGAAAAGAAAATACCACGTAAACTGTTGTGAAGGCAGTCAGTTCCCCTCAGAAACGCATTCATATAAACCCCCAAATCAATGTTGAGGATTTTCTTCCAATAGTTCGTGCATCATGAACAGTGAGTGATCTGCCTGCTACAGTATTTTTCTCTGTGCGTCCGTCTTCAGGGTCTCTGGCCTGTGTTAACGGGCGTTTACAGACTTCATATTTTCACACAAATGACATTTTGGAAAATGATTGCATTGCAACGCAGTTTGTGTAAGTCCAGAACAGAAACGACTTGCAATAACACAAAAAACGGCTGGTTGCCGATCGCGTGAGTTCCAGGGGCAGCTCCGTAAGTTCGTCCGTCCTACACACACGTGACTTACCACTGGCTCGCACCAACAGGAGGAGGAGGATCGTGTTACTCTCTACACTGCACTCAACCTGAGGGATTCCTACACTTTCAGTCTTTGAGGAGACATGAAAAACAGCGCATACCCCAGGAACGGTATTATGGAAAATATTAGTGGTTTTGAAACCGTGAAATATTCAAATCACGGTATACCTTGAAACTGGTAATCGGCCCATAGCTAATCACGATACATTTCAAATCTTTATTTCTTTCAGGTTTAAAGGCAGATTTTTGCTCCTAGGTAAAAGTTGTAGAAGCCAGATTGTTAATTGTGGTTTTAAACTACTCTTTATGGTCAAAGCATGTCAAACACTTCATGTTTTTGAGTTCTTTATGCTTTTCCAGTCAATTTTTCCTTAACAAAATAAATATCTTAATAGAAAAATGAATTCCTTTGTTTCTGCATGTTCTAATGAGTGATATTGTTTAAATCATGAGACGGGTTTGTGTTGCCTGACTTATACGTATCTTCAGGACGGTTTGCAGTGCAGGCATTAATAATATAATTAACAATATCATTTTTTTTGTCTCTTAGAAATGCACAGTTTAGTAGCTTGAGTTGACAAAAGTAGCAACTTGGGTTAGGATGCAGATGTAAATTTATGTTCATTCATTATCAAAAACAGTAACATCTGTAAAAAGTGTAACACAATTTTGATATGGTTAAATTTAATTATTCTGACTGTTTGGGTTTTTATTCAAATTAACCATTGGTCTTCCATAGTAGCATACATTTAGATAATGATAACCACAGTTAAAACCTTACATAAAACACCCCAATACCATGATAAAAATTTAACTGTTCTAATTCTATATGAATATCACAAATTTCTGCCACAATACCATAGTGCAGTTAGCATTACTACAGTAAATCCTATCGAGGAAAATTATATTGCGATAATTATCGTTATCGTTTTATCGCCCAGCCCTATGAGCAACATACCCATATTGCCTCATAGACTGTTATTTTAAGTGGACTTCTGTCAATCTGTTTGTCAATTTCATTGTAAAAACTAACAAAAATGTGAAATAATTTTCTGTGGTGATGGACGGGATTCTTCACATGCTTTATCAGTTATATTTAACCCGGAACCCATTATGTGACATTATGCTGGTTTATCTGCATTTGCACTAAATCTTTCCCGTTGATGGTTACAGTATGTCTAGCTGTAAAATTAATTTCCATTCAATTCATTAATTATGAAGGGCAGAGCATAATGAAACATTATAAGACTTGAGGTCTTCTTTCAGATTTGACCTGATCGGATGAAATGACTGGCTGTTGTGATCATGTAAACTGTTTGGCATCTTTCCTCAACCCGTTTGTCTCTAGAAGAACCTCTGGATGTTTTTGAGATGTATCAGAGCGTGTTTTAGAAGTTGTTTTGTTGTTGAACCCATTGATCCGAGACACAGTCATTTGTATATTAGACATTTGGCCTGAAAGTCTGAAAATATCAAAATATGTTTTGAAATGGGACAAAATGTCAGTGTAGAGACAGTTCTGTAGAGTTATTTTCCTGTTGTTTAACTTTTTAGATTTTGTGCTATCATTTCTGTAAACTTCTTGAAACATGGTACTCTCTTTTTAGCTCTTTCTCTGTTGCCTCACTCACTCACTCACTCACACACGCACACGCACACACACACACACACACACACACTGCAACCCATGCAGCCACAGGAATGTGTGTGGAGGAAGAACTGGCAGAAGAACTGCCCTGAACTTGTTTCATCCAGTACTCTCTCAATCTCTCTCGCCCTCTCCTGTGCTCTCTCTCTCCCCCCTTTAATATTTTTTCTCAAAATTTCTCTGTTTATTTTTTTTTTCCAATTCTCATATGGAAGAGACACTATAGGAGGAGAAATTTTTGGAGAAATTGCAAAGCTCAATATGCCTCTTGGCCTTTGAGGTACAAGAGCCAATTACCTTCTCTATGGAGAAGTTGTGTTGTGTTTTGTTTTTTTAGTTTTATTTTTTTGTGTTTTGTTTCTCTTTTGTTCAGTTTTTTTTGTTTTAGTTTTGTGTCGTTTTTCCAAGCAACCATGCAAGACAGAATGTTGTTGGCACATTTAATGATTTTAGTTTTCTACCTTTTTGGTGCACAGTTTACACTAAACTAATCGACTAGACAAATCATTTTCCTCTCTGACAGAAATTTCAATCTTTCTCCTTTCAAGCAGACAGGAGCTGTATTTAACCTGCTCAGTACCTACATGAAAACAGCTTCCTGGGGGTGTTACCAAGATAGCTACCAAGTGAACTGATTCGTCTTAAAGAGGCTTTGTCGTATAGCCTTTACTATCCATCCCTCGCATGTTTTTCCCTGTCTTTCGAAGACAAAGGACATGTGAATGACAGGGAGTAAGAGGAAGCCGGCGGACCCCCAGGGAGCAACTACGTGGTCGGGGCGGTGGGTTATGAGGTGTTTGCTGTGCTTTATGTGTGTAACCCCTAGCCATCCTCAGCTCCAGTGTTTTGCTTTAGAAGTGTGGCTGGGAGGTGTTCGCGCTCAACAACGGAAGGGGTCAGAAAGAGTGTGCTCATTTGTGAGAATGCCTGCGTCTCTCCCTGTCACGATAAGTAGCCCTCCTCCTTTCTAATGGCACACCTCATTGACACAGCTTCTGTAATCAAACTCACTCCCGCCTTCTCTCTTCAAACTGACAATCTCATTGGCTGAGAGTCTTGTCTGTCCTAGTTGACAGTTGGCAGTATTTTTGTATCGACAATACCCTGTGTGGTGACGTGGTTACCGAATGCCCTCAGGCAGCTTCTCAAATGCCAAGCGGAGCAGAGAGAAATGAGAGGGAGATCTTTTTCCAGGCACAAAGGATGGTTTGGTGAACGTGTGTGTATGTGAGTGTGTTTGTTTGAACTACCTCGTTTAACAGTATTTTTTTCTATAAAGGTTGTGTTAAAATCACACATACCTAATAGCATTTCTGAAAGTGTGCGTGCGTATTTGTATATTCAGGAGCGATGGCAAAAACTGTGTGCTGTCACTTTAAGAGAGTCTGTGGAGACCAGGAAGTCAAAGAGGCACATCAGCATCTGATTGGCTGCAGGAAACAGCCAGGGAAAGTGCAGTTGTGCTTGGTGTGTGTGTGTCTCAGTGTTTGTGAAGGGCTGGAACATCTCTGCTGATGGGTGCGTTAAGAGCCCAAAGCCAGATGGGCTGTAGTCTGTCATCTCGCCACATCGGAACAATCAACTTTATATACACACACACACACACACACACACACACACACACACACACACACACACACACACACCCCTCCATCCAGCAACAAACTACACACACACACACACACACACACACACA
>NW_015505750.1:589596-619365 GCF_001515645.1 Sinocyclocheilus grahami
GAACAAACAACTTTATATACACACACACACACACACACACACACACACACACACACACACACACACACACGCACACCTCCATTCTGCAGTAAACACACATGTGAAACGCTTCTCAACCTCAGCCGGTGTGCAAATGGCGTCTTTGACGCTCTCCTAATCATTAATGCATCAAATTGACCGCTTGTCACAGTAGATCCAGACACAGATGTGTGTGTGTGTGTGTGTGTGTGTGTGTCTACCCCCCCAGTCAAGACCTACCAGCCCCCATCACGATTACACACTTCAGAGTGAGAAAGAGAGCACATGAAAAGGACGGATGGGAGTGTGTTAGAGGAGAGAGATTGTAGTGCAGGATATGAGATGGAAGAGCGAGTGTGACATAGAAAAGAGATAAAGAGCAGGAAAAGAGGTGAAGAGGACAATCTCTGTATTCGCCTGCCAGTTAGGGGAACATGAACTTCCAGTTCTCTGGCTAATTATGTGATTATTCTTTATAAATAGATTTGACATAGTTTCCATTTAAAGGAATTTTGGATTTAAGGTAAAATTTTAGCCCTAAAATTTTTTTAGAAAAAAAAAATTGTTCCTTACTATAATGAGAGCGAGTTAATTTATCTAAATGTTATATAATTATATTAACATTGTACTATGTATGATGTTACTGTGCTTTTAATTTATTAAAAAAATATATATAAAGGGTTTTGTAATAGTATTATACAATACTTTACAATATTATAAATAAGTGTATATTTAATTTTATTTTATTTTAACTTGTCCTAAAAAGGCTTTGCTTTTTTTTATTATTATTATTTTTTTTAACTTCTGATTTTAGGATGAATGTGATCTGAATGTGTTATTGTGAGATTCATCGTTGTATATTTTCAATGCTTTTGCTGCTGTCGACTGTCTTTTGTGTCTTTGTGAACACACATGCATCCTTTCTGATGTGTCACAGTCGTGGTTAATATTGTAAGACCTCACGCTGCAATCAGATCCATCTGACATGCTTTCCCCTCCTTTCCTCTGTTATGATCCCCCATAAACACACACGCGCGCTTCTGCTAGATCATTTATTGTTCAAACCCACAGCATTAATCACTGTTGCCATCTGCTAATTACATCAAACAATCAGCAAACGAGTGAATGATCATTAATGCTAATCAATGGGAAAGCAGAGAGGGTGACCTTTCGTCATACATAATTGATACTAACGTTTCCGTCGACTCCTCGCCTTAAAAATCCCTTTAATTCTCTTCTGCTCTTGAGACGACCTCTTTGTTTCTGCTAAGGGACTGTTATGATGAGCGATAATAACTACCCCTTTAAGGGTCCCGACTGTAATGCCCACCCCCTTAAAGAGGACCAGCCCTCCGATGTAGCAGCGTGCCAATTACACCATGTCAATCAAATCGGTCGCCATGGTTACAGCTACAACGCAGGTTGTGAGAAGGTGAGAGTGTGTTTTTCACTGGGAGAGAGAGAGCTCATGAATAAGTGATGGAGGAGGGCGCATAGGAGGATGGAGAGATCACATGCAACAGCGGAGGGAAAGACAGATGGGTTGGTGAGGTGAGAGTGAAACGGAGAGGAATAGTTTAGGAGCAGAGAGTTTGGAGAGGAAGATGATTGGCTCACAGGAAATGGGTGGTATCCAGAGCGTGTGTGTGTGTATGTGGTGAGAAAGAGTGAACTCAGGCTCGAGTGCACAAGTGAGTAAACAGCCCTTACAGCTCTGGAACAAAGCCCACACATACACAAACACACACACACACGCTTCTCTCTGTGCGGCCAGGCTCTGTGACGTGTGGCGGGCTTGATGCCCGGAGGCGCTCTGAGGGAGAGAGGAAAATGCGAGGGAACAGACACACAAAGCTGAAGGAAGCATGGAAGAGGACAGGCTTCAGGCAACAGCTTCACTCCTTTTGTTGCCTTCACACTCTTTTTCTTTTCAGACTGGCTCGGTCTAAAAGCTTTTTTCATAACTGAAATATTACGTGCTGGAAGCTGTTTCTGTTGGTCACCGGACTGAGACTGGTATTTCTCATACGTAATTTGAATGTTAGAGGGTTAAAATTGTCCTCAGATCATTATGAGATGTGATTTTGCATTCTTTTCTGTTAATAATACAATGGGATGGTTATACAAACATAAACTAGCATTATTTACTCACCCTCATGTTGTTCCAAACCTGTATGAAAGGTGATCATGGATTTTGGAGAATGTGCTGATTGCTCTTTTCCATGCCATTACAATGAATATGGAGCTTAGAAGCTTCAAAAAACTAAAACAAATGCTTCATATAAAAGTGGTCTATCAGTCTTGTGCGCTATATTACAAGACACATGATAGCTTTGTGTGATGAGCAGACCAAATCTTCACCTCCAGTGAGCTGTTAAAGGGACAGTTCACCCAAAAATGAAAAATTAAGCACTCGCGCGCTCTCCTGGAAACTGATCGCTCATGCACATCACTCGCAGCGCACACATAATGCCAGGTTCACATTACTCTGTTTGCAGTGCGTATGTGGTGTGTATTTTTTCCGCGCTCATGTTAATGGATTAAAGCGTTCACAGGTTACGGTCCGGCAGTGCGATCCAGGAGCAGTGCATCTGCAGCAGTGCAGAGATCGTTATTTTTGCTGCAAGTGCTGAATTAAAGTAACAGCGCATTATTTGCAGTAAATATGAACATGGATTGACACGAAAAGGTAGTAATTACACCATAAATGCATATTTTTAAAGTCTACTGTTTCTCACAGTCAACACATGGCTTTTTGGCTAGGTTTAAAGGGAAAGAGCACTTTTAGATAAACAAGGCAATAATAGATAGCACTCCTGGAGGTAGGAAAACATAGTTCTTTATGAATCACAGGATTGCTTGTAATAAAGATTTAAATGCAAAAGGAAAGGCAGTAGAGTTGACTATTTCTGTCAATGGTAAATTTGTGATAACGTAAGAAAAGTATTTTAAATGTTTTGCCACTTGCTTGAGCAACTTAATATATAAATCTAGAAGTAAATGCAAAAGTAAAAAGCATTGAATAATGTGTTGCTTATATTTATTGTGTTTAAACATGTCTGTGAAATATTGTATTACTGTACTGTGTAAAAAAATAATTGCAAAGCTGAAAAAGCATTTTCAGTGACCATGTTTGGATTTTAAATCAAAATAATGGATAAATGTTGTGTTTGTGGTAAACAGCCACGGATCAGTAGCAGACTCCTGTGTGAAAGCTGCTTCCCCTCTCGCAAGAGTCACCTAAGAGGGGAATTTCCCCCATTTTCAAAAATGAAATTCAGGCCCTGAATAAATATCTAAAAATTCTGATTGGAGTATCATTATAAATAGTTATAAATGATAAAAAGAAGGCTTTAAAAAGATCGATATCGGTGATCGGTATCGGCAGATACTGCTTTCTGTGATCGGCGAACAGTGATCGGCCTCAAAAACCCTGATCAGAGCACCCCTAACAAAAATTTTTTTAATAAAAAGTCTAGAAAGCTATTCAGTGTCCATAGCTCATAAGCCAAATAGAAAGAAATAACTCTATAGTACAAAGAGGAGAAGTTTGCAAAATATATGCACTATATTACATATTTAAACTGTTAGTGATGTCTGTCATGAAAAAAGTTTTGATTGCAGCCACTGTTAAATGTTAATATTTCAACAACAAATTGGAGTAGAAACATAATTATATCATTAAAAATTTTATATAAAAAGTGCCTTTTAAAACAGCAATTTAGATATTTGTATGCAACTCTGTTTTTATTTGAGTGTTGATTATTATATTCAAAAATAAATAGCAATTTAATTTAATAGTTTGGGTCATTAATATTATAGTAATGTACCAGCTGACGGTTCATTATAATTTTCAGCATTAGTTGAGAGATTTTTTCCTTAAGAAAAATTTACGTACTGTACTGACATATAATGATATATAACCAAATGAATCGGTAGTGAATCAAATGCATGTGAATCAGAATAGAATCGATTCATGACGTCTCTCAATATCCAGCCCTAGTGAATACCAACTGAAATTTTGGTCTGTGATACAACTTCAGAAACTTGGAATATAGCACAAGAGTCTTCCAAATCGCTTTTATTGTAATATTGAAGCTTGACAGCCTGAGTACTCATTAAATTTTTTTTTATATTGAAAATAATTGGTAAGGTATTTCCATTAAAAAAAATTCAAAGAAATAACATTATACAGGTTTGGAACAACATGACCACAAATTTTTTTTTATATTGAAAATAATTGGTAAGGTATTTCCATTAAAAAAATTCAAAGAAATAACATTATACAGGTTTGGAACAACATGACCATGAGTAAATGATGACAAAATTTTAATTTTTAGGCTGAACTATTACTTTAAAGCAACAACAACACTTCTCTCTACAGCATCGCTGAGTGCTGAAACAGACACGACACCCAATCCTTTTCCTGTCTCAGGGGCAATCTGGACATGCTGTTTCCTGTCCAAACCAGTCTCGCTCTTGACATACTCTGAGCAGGAGGGTGCGTGTGTGTGTGTGGCTGGGTGTGTTTTAAGCGACATGATGATTGTGACATTGGACAATCATTGCAGTGAGCCATCGCACACACACAGCATCCACACACTCCAGTAAACAAGACCATGCACACACGCCCTTGTCCGTGCTGTGACAGTCACATTTAGAAGAGAATATACAGTCAAGCTGTGTGTGTGTGTGTGTGTCGCTGGCACTAACCACACATTAGCAGATGTGTTTGGTAGGAAGTCATTTATATGTTAATATTGTCATTTGCCATCGTAATACGTTTGCTCAAGCCTGCCATTACTCCTCTACCCAACCAAATGTGACTTCAGAGCCGCCGCCTGGCATTGTGGGTAAGCGGGGAGCGGGCTACCACCTGAGTACAGTCCCTGTCATGCGTCCAGACCGGAGGTGTGTGTTTGTGTGTACCTCTGGAATTGAGTTTTTTGTACTCGTAGATGAGGTGGATTTATTTTCGGACGTCATGATAGGTTGTTGATCGGAGCCCATGGGGGACTATTTATCATTATCAGACATGGTGGAGCTGTGTGTATGTGTGTGTGTGTGTGTGTGTACAGACGCTCAACTCCGCTTCTCCACAGCAACAATTTGCATTGCTTTAAAAGGGAGAAAAATCATTATTTCTCTCACTTCCCTCTCCTCCCCCTTTTTCAGGGCTCAGGTGTACTTGCTTGGGTGGAGAACGTTGTGATTCACCCGCTCGGATAAGAATGTTCTTTTCCGGATGTGTCTGGGAGGAACTCGCTTCAACCCTCCAGTGTTTTTTTTTTTTACACTTCAGAAAGATGTGGCTTTCCAGAACTCTGTAAGATCTCTGTGAGCTTTTACTCATTTGGGACTGATGAGTTGATTCTGGTCATGGTGGATAGTGGTGCTCAGGGCATCCTTCAGGGATTCAAGGCAAATATTAATGGGTCGCCTCTGCCCTGGGGTCATTGAAAAGCTACACCATGGAAGACCTTTGTGGGACCAAGACAATGTTTTCAGTTTTCTTTCTATTCTAAATATCAAAACATTTTTAAAAACGTGTGTGTGTGTGTGTGTGTGTACAGACGCTCAACTCCGCTTCTCCACAGCAACAATTTGCATTGCTTTAAAAGGGAGAAAAATCATTATTTCTCTCACTTCCCTCTCCTCCCCCTTTTTCAGGGCTCAGGTGTACTTGCTTGGGTGGAGAACGTTGTGATTCACCCGCTCGGATAAGAATGTTCTTTTCCGGATGTGTCTGGGAGGAACTCGCTTCAACCCTCCAGTGTTTTTTTTTTTTACACTTCAGAAAGATGTGGCTTTCCAGAACTCTGTAAGATCTCTGTGAGCTTTTACTCATTTGGGACTGATGAGTTGATTCTGGTCATGGTGGATAGTGGTGCTCAGGGCATCCTTCAGGGATTCAAGGCAAAATATTAATGGGTCGCCTCTGCCCTGGGGTCATTGAAAAGCTACACCATGGAAGACCTTTGTGGGACCAAGACAATGTTTTCAGTTTTCTTTCTATTCTAAATATCAAAACATTTTTTAAAATGTTGAATAAATGGTCAACCATTAATAAGAAATTACAGATCAAATCAGTGCACAAGTCACATTTTATTATTCAAATAACAGTAAATTAAATGTTTACAAACATTATAAATACAAACATGTATTTCCCTTCACTCGGCAGCCTTTAAATTGAGCAGAACAGGAATGGATTACGAAGTATAAAACAAACATAAATTATAATGGAATTCATTATAAATAGAACTTTATTATAAATGCCAAACCTAAATGAATGAATTTAAAGTGAAACTGAAACTATTGGTGTGTGGGAATGTGCTATGCAAATAAACTTGGGCTCACTTATCCTGTCTTATTTGGCACAAAAGCAAATGTGTGCACTTTGCACATGTTTTGCATGATTGATGTTAATTGCATTAGAGTGTATAAAATATAGCATGTTTCAGATTATTAAAATAATGGAAAAATCTTAAAAAGAAAAATACAGACATGATAAAACTCCTATGCATAGTCATATCATGTTTAATACATGTATTTTCAATTTATAAAATAATGTATAAAATAAAGTGTTTTTATTTATTTATTTCACAGGATTGGTTGGTAGGTTACAAATAAATACATAAATAAACAAATTTGTGACATTGAGAAAATTATGCCCCGCCTGACACCCAAGATTAAATGGTAGCAAATAATCTTCACAAAAATTACTAAATTTACATGAACAATTATTTTACATAATATTTACTTCATTTGACTTTTTAATATTTTTCAAATAAAAAAAAGTTTCTAAAAACAGAAAATGTCCATGTATCTATTGACAGTTGGTAACACTTTCAAATGTCTTGAATTAAAACATCTGAACAATGTCTTGAGGTGTAGTAACCATATTATAAGCAGAATTTTAGATTACGAATCGTTGAATTATTAGAAAAATAATGCAAATCCGAGGTGTGATGGATTTCACACTCGAATGACCACATCTGTTTATGGCCAAGTGGGCTTTGGCCAATTCAGATAATCTCAGAATAGCCAAATAATATCCAATGTATCAGCCTTTCACTACAAGTAATTTGGATTATCACGCCTTTGACCTTTAAACACAGTCACCAGTGCGGTGATAACGGTGATTTGTTCAGATTACAGACTGGGGTATTAGGAGCTTCCACAAACACACACGCACACAAACACACACTCAGGAGTGTGAATCAATACTATCATGCTGACTTAAGAAGAGTTCTTCCAACATATTAAAAGAAACTCTCCTCTTCTTTCTCTCTTCTGCTCTGAGCAGCATTCAATATATTGCTGCCCGGCTTTTAGTGGCATTTAGGCCTCATTTTGCACTTCTGTCTCAACATGGTTCTCTCTCTCAAAGTCTCTCTTATTCAACATATTCAGCTGCAGTCTAATTACTTTGTTCTATTTGTGTCACAGCTGATAAATAGTAGTGCTGTTAGCTGTTGCGCTTCAGTCACATGGCTTCCTTGCACGTGTGCGTGTGTTTGTGTGTCATCGTCATTTAATAAAAGTGCATCTGTGTTTTTCCCTCAGAGGAAAGGTGTGAAAAATAGAGGAGCGTTTACTACATGCCAACTACATGCAGCAGCAGGTTGAGTCACCCGATTAAAGGGTTAACATCTTCATGACCCGAGTCATCATCAAATCATAACTACTTAAAGGGCTCACGTACCTTTTTTACTTTTATTTTTGATGCTTGGTAAAGTGTCACTACTACAGTATTTGGGTAGTCTCGCGTAGCCAGACCTTCAGACTGACAAGAGAGGGTCTGGGAACCTTGGCCGCTTTGAATGGCCAAGGACCGCCCAAGAGGCCATATGACTGACAGATAAAGCAACCAATCACGTTTCGTTTTGTGCCGCATCATGTTTAGGGGCGTGGAAATTAGGCTTGCCGCGATAGATGGTGTTGGCGGTGATACCGGTGTTAAGCCGCAACACCAGTTACGTCACTTGGCCACCGCGGCACCGACCCCCACCGTCATTTAGATTTTTTTATAGAAATAAAAATTATTTAGTTCAGTAAAAGAACAGACACTACAATTAAAAACTGAACGCGGCTGCTCAATGCAGCGTGCCGAACGACAGTCGCATCACAGATCAGATTTCATTTCTCCAGTGAGGAGAGTGAGTCGAGCTGACTGACGAGAAGAGTGAGGTGAGACAGACAAGACGATCGCGGATGATTTAGTTTCGAAACGAGATGCAAAAGCACCTGTTTGGCAATATTTTGGATTTTGAAAAGCCTGTTGACTTTTGCCGTTTATCTAAGGTGATTTTGGAAGTTTTTTTTGAAACTTTCGTTTCTTATTTAATTGGTTCCACATTATTTGCTGATTTTTACTTTATTTAAACTGTGTCATTTATTTATTTTATTTGACATCAAGGTGTATGCCTTGCCTCCAAGCTTTCTTACTCGTTTTGCTAATAAACGCTCTTTCTTATTTATTTGGTTATATAATGTTTACTTAGCCTATTTCAGGTTTTGTATACCTATTTAATCTTTATGTAAGTTATTTGTTATTTTATATTTGGCATAGCCTGCCCTATAGCATGCATTTGTATTTGTTTTGTTAATAAAAGTTCTATGTTTTATATATAGACTAAAGTGAGTTTGACGTTGTATTTGGTTGTTGCATTCAAGCAACTGACGCCGAACTGCACTAATTCGAAAGTGAAAGTAAAATGAGCACAGTGCTTTTAAGCTATTTACAAGCGATGGAAAGCGAGGAAAAGAGGGAAAATTAAAACAAACTAAAAACTACCAATTGATTTACGCCGAATTGCCGCCATTTCAAAGTGAAAGTAAAATGTGCACGCCGGTTTTACAAGCTATTTAAAAGTGAAGGAAAGCTAGGAAAAGAGGGAACGCCCCGCCCGCACGTCGATTAACCGGTGGGAAAATTTCCTCACCGTCACAACCCTAGTGGAAATGTCCACACAGTAACAGACCGGTGTGTAGAACTCTTGCACTTATATACAGAGTCTATGCGCGAACTTTACATATTTCACATGCTTTTGAAAATCCAGCGTTTAGTTGATCCTGATAAGCGCTCATTGTCACAGTTGTAAACACGACGGCTTTCTTCTAACATGAGGGGGTTTGGAGTCCCGGCATCTTTGTTTCCAGGCGGAACGTTAAAGAACGCGACACGCACGTCTCCCGGAAATCCTGTATAATTCAACCAATCCAATTACGACTTCGAAACTCCTGAAGTGTTTCCAATTTTGTGTGCCGTATGCATCAGACGTTCAGCCAACAGTCCGTGGGTGTGAAGGCTGAGACTAGTATTTGGGTAACTCGTCTCACATGTTTGTTATGGATTAACGATTATTAATCATGATTATTGTCTTTTTATTTATTTATTTTTACATTTAATCAGAATATGCACAAATCAAGAGAGAGTCAACTTGGTTTGCTCTGAGATTTAGTTACTGCAACACAGGCTGGATGTATTACACTTTTATTTGAGCAGAATATCTCAAAAGAGATGTTTTGACTCCTGTGGGTTAGTATTTACCTCAGCTTGTGGAAAAGCTTTTTGTGATGAACTTTGATTTTTCATGTGGCTTTCTCATTACCACCTGTGTTATTATGGTGGTTGTCAGTGTACTAAAGTATGCTAATGTACAAACCAGAGTTTAGTAGCAGATTTTGGTTGTGCTAATTAAGCACTGTACCTGTAGACAGTACACAGTGTACGAACTCCAAGTAGATTACTCTATATAATGCATATAAACTCTATAGCCTGCTTTTATTATTGAAATCATGCATGGAAAATGTTCTTGCTCTCAGGCTTTGATATCGGCTGTATTTGTGCCACTTTTAGTCATTTGAGAGATTGTTCTAGGAAGATACAGGCCTTTGTAGTGTTTAAAGGTGAATGCTATTTTACTATCATG
Organism: Sinocyclocheilus grahami; assembly: GCF_001515645.1. Lineage (NCBI taxonomy): Eukaryota > Metazoa > Chordata > Actinopteri > Cypriniformes > Cyprinidae > Sinocyclocheilus > Sinocyclocheilus grahami. Next base: position 599,550 of record NW_015505750.1, read on the forward strand.
CCAAGAAAACTTGTCAGGAGTTATAAAAGCTAAGAATCATGTGGCTCAAAAGAGTTACTTAGGCAAGAAACAATGACCGCACGAATGAACTGACATGAGCTGAATTAACAAATACAGGTGTTTTGATCACCCTGGGTCCATTCATAAAGGTTGTGTGCTCTTTTCTCTTCCTCAGTGTGTGTAAACAGCAGCTGGGACCGCCTCTGTGATTAGATTAGCTTCTTTCCTAGCTTCCTAATTGGTCCAACAAACAGAGAGGCTGTCTGGAATATAGCTCCATCCTTTTATCTCCCTCGTACAAACACACACACACACACACACACTCACAGATGAGTCATCAGTACGGAGCCCTTCTTTCCTCCACTTTGTTCATTTCATTTGATCACTTTCTGTCTCTATTTCAGTAGAAATTTCATGTTAATCAGGAGGTTATTTTTGCACATCGATGCTCTCCCTCAAAGATGGTTTGAACTTTCATTAGGATGTTTATTTTACTGTAGCTTTCATTGTCTGTGGTGTATGCAAGGTATTGTAATAAAAAATAGAGCAGTGGAATCAAACGTCTTTTTAACTCCATGTATTTGGTCCACAAGTCATGATGTCATGAAGAAACCAAAGCTCCTAGCACATAGTAAGCAGATCTTGTGCACATTTATGTTTGATGCCCCGTAGTTCACTGTTTTCCTGCTGCTTCTGATTAACAGATTCACACAGAGTGACATGACTAAGTGCTATGAATCACTGACAAAACTTGCGAGCCATGTTTTTTTTCTTTTCTTTTTCAAACAAAAACGGTTCATAATGAATGTAACATGAGATTTCATGAGCATTTGAGAACAGTTCACATACCTGAACAAAAGCAAAATCAATACGTTTTTGGGGAAAAACAAATTTGTAAGGTTCAAAGGGATGCATATAGTTTCTTGTTGCATTTACAGTTGCTCTTATATATGTGTTGATGTTAAAATACTTTCTCCTATCCCATCTTAAAGGTACAGTCCATCCAAAACATTAAAGTTCTGTCATCATCATTTGTATTTGCCCTAATTTCATTTCAAACCTGTATGACTGACTTTGTTCTGTGGAACCTGAAAGAAGATATTTCGCAGAATGTTGGTTACCAAATAGTTTTGGTTCCTATTGAGTTCCATTTTGTGTGTGTGTGTATATGTATATATATACAGTGGGGCAAAAAAGTATTTAGTCAGCCACCAATTGTGTATGTACAGTGGTGTGAAAAAGTGTTGGCCCCTTCCTGATTTCTTATTTTTTTGCATGTTTGTCACACTTTAATGTTTCAGATCATCAAACTAATTTAAATATTAGTAAAAGATGACACAAGTGAACACAACATGCAGTTTTTAAATGAAGGTTTTTATTATTAAGGGAAAACAAAATTCAAATCTACATGGCCCTGTGTGAAGAAGGTGTTTGCCCCTAAACCTAATAACTGGTTGGGCCACCCTTAGCAGCAACAACTGCAATCAAGCGTTTGCGATAACTTGCAATGAGTCTGTTACAGCACTGTGGAGGAATTTTGGTCAACTCATCTATACAGAATTGTTGTAATTCAGCTATATTGGAGGGTTTTCGAGCATGAACCGCCTTTTTAAGGTTATGCCACAGCATCTCAATAGGATTCAGGTCAGGACTTTGACTAGGCCACTCCAAAGTCTTCATTTTGTTTTTCTTCAGCCATTCAGAGGTGGACTTGCTGGTGTGTTTTGGATCATTGTCCTGCTGCAGAACCCAAGTTTGCTTCAGCTTGAGGTCACGAACAGATGGCCGGACATTCTCCTTCAGGATATTTTGGTAAACAGCAGAATTCATGGTTCAAAGCAAGTCTTTTAGGTCCTGAAGCAGCAAAACAGCCCCAGACCATCACACTACCACCACCATATTTTACTGTTGGTATGATGTTCTTTTTCTGAAATGCAGTGTTACTTTTACGCCAGATGTAATGGGACACACACCTTCCAAAAAGTTCAACTTTTGTCTCGTCAGTCCACAGAGTATTTTCCCAAAAGTCTTGGGGATCATCAAGATGTTTTCTGGCAAAACTGAGACGAGTCTGTGTGTTCTTTTTGCTCAGCAGTGGTTTTCGTCTTGGAACTCTGCCATGCAGACCATTTTTGCCCAGTCTCTTTCTTATGGTGGAGTCATGAACACTGACCTTAACTGAGGCAAGTGAGGCCTGCAGTTCTTTGGATGTTGTTGTGGGGTCTTTTGTGACCTCTTGGATGAGTCGTCGCTGTGCTCTTGGGGTAATTTTGGTTGGCAGGCCACTCCTGGGAAGGTTCTCCACTGTTCCATGTTTTTGCCATTTGTGAATAATGGCTCTCGCTGTGGTTCGCTGGAGTCCCAAAGCTTTAGAAATGGCTTTATAACCTTTTCCAGACTGATAGATCTCAATTACTTTCTTTCTCACGTGTTTCTGAATTTCTTTGGATCTCGGCATGATGTCTAGCTTTTGAGGATCTTTTGGTCTACTTCACTTTGTCAGGCAGGTCCTATTTAAGAGATTTCTTGATTGCGAACAGGTGTGGCAGTAATCAGGCCTGGGTGTGGCTAGAGAAATTGAACTCAGGTGTGATAAACCACAGTTTTAACAGGGGGGCAAACACTTCTTCACACAGGCCCATGTAGTTTTGGATTTTGTTTTCCCTTAATAATAAAAACCTTCATTTAAAAACTGCATGTTGTGTTTACTTGTGTTATCTTTGACTAATATTTAAACTTGTTTGATGTGTGTGTGTGTGTGTGTGTGTATATATATATATATAAGGGTTGTAACGGTATGACGGTTTATCATGGTTTGAACGTGCACAGTTATCATACCGTAAACATATCTACGTTTTTTTTTTTTAAATGAGCGAAAAAAAAATCTCGCCCGCACACATGCAATTTATTTCGACTCGGCTGCTTCACTCTGCATTCACTTGGCTGCTTAACGTTACACGCACGTGCAGCGGAGAAAATGACAGAGACAGAGATACTATCTAATCTCCATCCCCACCGAAAAAAAAGTGAATATCTGCAGTATGGGAATACATCGGATATTTAAAACGCGGGGTTGTCCTTGAGGATGGATCCAGTTTGCAAAAAATGTGGACGCAAAGTGGCTGCAAAAGCAGGCAATACATCCAACATCTTCGCTCATATTCGCGCACACTATCCCTCAGTGCAGATAAAGGTATGTCGCATTCATAAGTTATAAGTTAAGGCCGTACGATCGTGAACATGGAATTTACAGAATAACGAGGATGTCGCGTAAAACGCGCAATTGGATGGATGGATAAATCGAAAGTAGTTATGATATGTGTCTGTGAATATTAAAGCGCAAAGAGACTGCTATATGAATAATCTGCTTATTTCTGCATGTCTCTGAGTAGCGCCGTTTTATCTACTGCATACTGAAGTTAATGGTGTTTTCAGCGTCTAAAATACATAACCATGAACATCAGCAGAGCTACACTGAGAGAAAACGTAAATAAACATTTCCTAGTTTTATTTGAAAAAAAAACCATTGTCAAATACACTCTGAAACTCAAAGGTCCGCTACAACCCGTCAAAATAAAAGTGCGATTTAATTTGAAATGACAGAAATATATTAGCGTTGTACAATGTACTTCAAATTGATAATAACAACAACAATGATATTCTTTATAATAAAATAATTTATTTAAACATTGTTTAAGGAATACCATGTTTGTCCATGTTTTAACTTTGCCAAAAATAAAAGTTGTACATTTTCATTTAAAACATTAATTAAAATGTTTTAAAAAGTGTGATTATAGATATACATAAGGTGTACAGCTTTGTTTTTTTTAAAGGGAGACTTCAATACTTTCATTAAAATGGTTTCAAGTTTGTTGTAATAAAGGATTTGTTCACTCAAATAACTTGTTCTTGTTCTTTTAAGAGTCATTGTTACTGATAAGAATTATTGTTTAATATATACTGTGATAACCATGAAACCGTGATATTTTCTGAGACTATTATCATACCGTGAAAATCTCATACCGTTACAACCCTAAAATATATATATATACATTTTCCCATAAAATTGAAGTCTGTTTTTTTTTTTTGTGGGTTGGACTATCCCTTTAATATGTAGAGACAGGATAGGATAGATTAAGAACTTTTAAACCAATGTGTCTCCTGCCTGTAATTCACTTTTATTTATGAATTTATTTGTAAATGTACATAAGTTAGTGGCAGACTTTGTAATGTAACAATGTCCTTTGTGTGAGTTCATTTATACGCAGTCTTGGCGTGTATGACTAAACTAAGAGCTGTGTATTGCCTTGTCACTGTGGTTACAGTTGAATTACACTTTATATATTTAGCATTTGGGCTGATGTAAGAGATACTTATATATTGTAATTAGCCAAAGTGGTGTGTGTGTGTGTGTGTGTGTGTGTGTGTGTGTGTGTGTGTGTGTATGAGCCCTCTTTTGGTGAATTTTTGTGTGTTCTAAAAATGAGTTGAAGAACAAATGCATACACACATTTTTATATATATATATATATATATAATGCACACATCGCTTATTCCTTCAGAATAATGAGCGCTAATCATGTTTTAATATTTGGCACAGCCTCATATTGTGCTTTTTTTTTAAAAGCATTGAAATGAATGCTATTACTATTTTATAAAAGTGTAATAAAGGCTTTATAACGTGTAATAGCATGCTTTACGGGAGAACAAAGGCAAGAAAGCAGGCAGGTCCCACTTTGAATCTATGATTTGCACACATGGTTATTAGTTTGTGTGTTCACGTGAGCAGCAGTACCGTGCATGTTTATCCGCACCACTGAACAGGAAAATGGTTACCGTACCATCCACATGTGCATTAACACTAGCACATACATTCTCTGGGAAAGAGAGACCCCTCAACGAAGTCCAAATGTAGCATGGGAGAAAATTAAAAATGGATTAATGTTGTGCTTTCTTGACACACACAGGCAGAGTTTCTTGGTGTGTCTGCTTCAGCTTTCTAGGTCCTTGCGCCGGAGCACATAAGTTAGCAAAATGCAATTCTTTTCTTTTTCAGGGCTGCAGCTGAAATGAAAAAAATGACTATATTATGTTGTTTATATTATGTTAAAAGACTTCATAATGTTCATATGTTAGATACAAAATATCTAACATATGAACATATATCATTTAAAGATATATATATATATATATATATATATATATATATATATGAACATGCATAACAATTACTGAAATTAAAATGTTTAATTTAATTTAAATGTTAAATAAATCATTTGAAAATTAATTATGAAAAAAATTGAACTTGATAAAAAAATGTATACTTTGGATATGTATACAGATTTTTGATTTTGTAATCCTATTATAGCATTTTAGCAAGAAATTAAAGGAAGTTAAGGAAGGAAGTAAACCCTGTAGTCCACTCAGTAATCTGATAAGTTTGTGTGCCCTGGGAATCATTTTTTCAAATAAAGACAAGGTAACACACATTTTTCATACAGGACAGGTCATGAATATGACAAAATCTCAGACCCTGACCTTCTCAGTGCTGTCAAAATAAAAGTCTGGTGCACTGTCTGAATCTAAACGATGCCTGAACCGATACTTTAAAAAAAAAAGAGCCACAAAATGGTGGTGGATGACATTTAAAGAACTTATTTTTTTTAATTGAAAGTTGAACAATATATTAAAAGTTTGAAGTATACTGAAATATATAAATATATTAGTAAATACAAAACACAACAAATTTACATAAATTCACAATAAAACCTATGCCACTTAACCCCCCACTCACAATAATTGAACACTAAAAAAACAGTTACAGTACTAATAACAGCAAAGTCAGTTTTCTTGGTAGGGATGCAACAATACAGTTAGCTCACTGGTCAATACCACAGTTTTCGGCTTGGTTCTAGTGGCTTGGCACATCAGAGTGTTTTTTTTTTGCGATTTAAAAAGTAAAAAATAAAAAACACTCCTGTACACTGGAGAAAGCATGGGTCATCATATGTTTAAAAGAAAAAAAGTAGCTAGAGTGAAAAATATGTCAGTGATGCTTTGTGGCACCAAAGTATCTGCATCTCTCTTTAAGAATGTCTGTGTTTTTCTCTTTCTCTCTCACTTCTCACCAGAGAGCTTGACTGGCTTAGCTGTAGTCAGCCATCCGCTGCCTGTGAGCCAGTTAGAGAAGACAGACTGCCATATATATATATATATATACACACACACACACTCAGACTGAATCACGCACAGGTGCACACTCTCATCCACTTTATTCACACACACTCCAGACTTAATACTGAACACACACTCCTATTTGAAGTCAGCAGCAGGTATCTTACTCATTATTGAATATGATAAGGTATCCATGGTGTGTCCATTTGTATGAGTTTTTGTGTATTTCTGAGAATACATTATGAGGTTACTATCTGTACTTCTGGTTCTCTTTGAAAGCATCTGGAAAAAACAAACTCCTTCCTGTTCTTCTCTGAAATGTATTATTGCTGTCCTCTGCTTTGCCTCTTTCTGTAAGGATGGTTGTGTAACAGGTGCAAACATCAAAGCTTTACAATGAGGATTACAATGATTTCCCCCCAGGTCTTTCTTGCCCTGCCAACATTTTCACCTGCCACAAAAAATAGAAATTTTTATGTGTGCCACTATATTAATAATTATATATTTCATTAAATGTTAAGTTCACAAAAAAAGGCTTTTAATTTGCAGTAATTGTTCCAGATGATACAGCTTCAATGTAACTCCATGTGTTTATTCACAGGGTTTAACAGTAAGTTTAACACTTTACCAGTCACAGTAGTAGTTGAGATATACAGTGGGTACGGAAAGTATTCAGACCCCCTTAAATTTTTCACTCTGTGTTATATTGCAGCCATTTGCTAAAATCATTCAAGTTCATTTTTTTTCCCTGTGTGTGTATATATATATATATATATATATATAAATACATAAATATTTATTTATTTATTTGTTTGTTTGTTTGACACAGCCCCTGAAAATTTTATTTTAATTAACATAATTAGACTTATTTATTTGTTTATTTTTATGTGTACTATTAATAATTTAAGTCATTTTAATAGTATACAAAAAAATAAGCAAATTATTAAATATTTTTATTATACAAAAATATTACTATTTTTTTATTTATTTTTATTATTGGCCTAATGGTTAGAGAGTCAGACTTGTAACCCAAAGGTCGTGGGTTTGAGTCTCTGTACCAGCAGGGATTATAGGTGGGGGGAGTGAATAACCAGCGCTCTCTTCCACCTTCAATACCACGACTGAGTTGAGACCCTTGAGCAAGGCACCAAACCCCCAACTGCTCCCCGGATGCCGAAACAAAAATGGATGCCCACTGCTCCGGGTGTGTGTGTGTTCACTACTCACTGCTGTGTGTGCACATGGGATGGGTTATAATACTTTTTTCATTTGATATTAGGGTTCTGTACAACATAATTTGGTGTTCATTTGCAATTAAACCTTGATTTTAACTTTTGCTGGAAAGTGATGGTTTCCGAGAATCTCTCCATGATAGTGCAGCATTGGCCCCATAGGGTAGATCACAGTCCGTCAACTGGCCTGAAACACATTGACACTGGCTCTGGGCCAGCAGTCCATCCTTATTGTTCAGCTCTGTATACACACATAACAAATAATTTTTCTCAGTATATACAGAGATTTTTATGGAGACATAAAAGGACTACATGTATAACAGAGAAGGACATTGTACACATGCACAGAGACACACATGCTCCAGAATCAAAGCACCTCCTGGCGGGGACAACGCAGCCGTGGTGACCAGACCATCTGGCTGGCGAGGTGAGGAGGGACACCCTCCTTTCTTTCGCTCCCCCTTTGCCCCTGGCCTAAATGGCACCAAGTCAAAGCCACCCTGTCCCACCCTGAGGGGGCAAACCCAGATAACCACCCTCAAATAAGCCCCATCTGCAGTTGTTATAATAAAGCCAATTTTAAGATGATAGTTATAGAATAAAAAAAGTGAGCTGGACTTCAGTCAAAAGATTTTGATGCTTGTGAAAAGACGTCTCTGTATGACATGTAGAGTAGACTACAGGGAGTTGAGAATAAGAGGGCTTTGTGATGTCTCCCAAAGGCATATTTGTTTTAAAGGTGGAGCAAACATTGTGTTTATTTTCTTTTAAATAACACAGTGATGCATTAAATTAAAGTAATTTGGATACATTTTAATTTTTGATTTCGTGTTGACTTATGTATTTCTTTTTTTGTTCATTCCTCAGAGATAGATAACAGTAGTTAAAGGGATAGTTCACCGAAAATTCTGTCATCATTTACTCACCCTCATGTGGTTTCAAATCCATAAAACTTTCATTAATCTTTGAAACTCAAATGATCTGTTGTAAGTAATCTTAAAGATTCCTAAATGCATCTACTTTCGGAAGGCCAAATAAAGTGCTTTTGCTTTCGCCTAGAAACACACAGCGTCTCCCTGACATGGCTGCTTCAACACTAACTGCGGTTACTGAAATCACGCCTTCTTTCTTTGCGTGCACTTTTGGCCTGCATTATGCAAATATTTCCACATAGTGAGGTAGATATGTGGGGGCGTGTTAGAACGAGCTGTTTTAGGGGGGCGTGGCAGAGTCTTAACTTTGATAAAGAATATCTATTTGGTTTTGAGGCTTTAGTCTTTGCAACTTCAGGGATCTTATCTATGCACAATCAGCTTGTAATACTCCAAAGAGAAAGGAAAACTTGAAATCGCATCATATGACCCCTTTAATGAAATATGAGCGGTTTCTGTGCCTCCATTGGAAGTCTGGGTAACCAGAACTTAAATGATTTTTAAAAAGTGTCGTTAAACAAATCCATATGAATCTAGTGGTTTAATCTAAGTCTTGTGAAGAGGTAAGGTTGATGAACAGATTTAATTAGTACTTTTATTGACACACACACACACACACACACACACACACACACACAAAGCAAATCAAACCGTTTGATTTTGATTAATATGGAGATATGCTGTTAGCTTGCCAACCCACAGTTTCCCAACCTTGTGTGAATATAAGATTGTTGTATCTTTTAAGTTTTGGTTCAAGTGCACCTTTGTAATGAATTGAATCATTTTTGTCAACTTTCTGGATAAAATAACAATTCAGGTTGGTTCAACTATTGAATCAACTGCTATACATCTTGTCAGTTTGTGTGTTTCCTAAGAACTGAACCCATGACCTTGATGCTGCTACTGCTGTCCTTTACCAGTTAAGCTACACAGAAACATGCTTACTTGCTTAACTGTTTAGCCATGATCGTAGCAGTGTCATCTTAATATTATCTGTTATAGTCTTGTGTATTTCAATAAATGCTGTGATGCACATATCCAGAGCACATGACCTTCAATAATGGCCATGTCCAGACAAGACCTTAGTAAAAACTACAGAGATCCCGATCCTGTTTGAATCAGTACATGAAATGTCATTCATGCTTTATTAATAATTGTAACCGAGACATCATTTAAAAAGCTAATCCTTTCCAAATAGGCTCGATATGTAAAGTCATATGTATTAGAGCTCATTTTTGGTTTTTAAAAGAACTTTATCCCCTTTTTGCTCTTAATGCATTTCTCATTCAACAATACTGGCTTTCTGTCCTTTCCCTCCTTTTCCTTTCCTATCACTTTTTTCCTCTTCTGTCTCTCTCTCTCTCTCTCTCTCTCTCTCTCTCTCACCCTCCTCCCCTTGTTTTATGACTTTCCTCCTGCTTTGAGCCTGATCTCAGTGTGAGGGGAGAGATGGAGGGAGAAAGGGAGGTGGTGGAGAGAGGAAAAGGACAGGCAAATGGCCGGATTGATTTACAGAGGACTGAGGACAGCAGGCACAAGCCCCTCCTCCCCTCCCTTCCTTTCTTCCTCCTCCCATCCACATTCTCTCTCTCTCTCTCTCTCTCTCTCTCTTGCTCTCTCTCTTTGCCCCCTCCCCCTTGCTATGGTATGGTTCCAAGAACAGGAAGCAGTGGAACACTAAAAATAGAGAGAGGGAGACAGGCAGAGAAAAGAGCATTTGGAGAGAGGGAGGGATGGCGAAAGTAGGGATGGAAAGATATAAACAGAGAAATACTTTGCATAAACATATGGGTAATTGGAAAGAATGAGGGAGGGAGAGAAATTAAAGTAATAAAGTGGTCAACAAGATAACTGTATAGCAAGTTTTCATTTCCTGCGGTCATATGATGAAGGTAAACGACATGAGGGGGCGACAGAGAAATGAAGAAAGGTTATGGGGTGTCTGTCGCCCTCCTCCCATCACTGGGGCCGAGTCCAAAACCGCATATTCCTTGAGTTGGTACTTCTTTTGAATAAGTGCTTACTTTGCGACTGTTACAAAAGTATGTTCTATGTAGTATGAATGTGTGTAGTGTGTGAATGTAATCTTGACGTATTACATTTGTCATGTTGTCATTGTCATGTGACCTACCCGCGTCAGTTGAGTCGATTCACTGGCGTTCACAACCCCTCTCTGGAGGCGTCATGGGGTAGTTATCATCAGAAGCAGTCGGTCATCAGAGTACTTTTCACCTGCTGTTTTACGAATACTATGAATTTGGACATATCTTCTCTTTGCACATAGCCTACTATTCATTCACCTACTGTATAGTAAGGGTATGTATATTCGAATGGAGACACTGCTAGATGTCAGTACCTCACCAAAATTTGGACTCGGAAAGGCTGCAAAGTCTAAAAAGTGCCATTTGGGACAGGCATTTTGTGAGGAGTTTAACCTGTAGCATCAATGCTAATTATTCATTAGGCACTAAAACTCCATTAGCGTATATCTATAGAGACCACTCGGACCTGCTTGTACACAAACACATACTTCCAGAGTTCAAATTTGTCAGGTGTCTGAAATGAGGTGTTTTTCTGCTATAATCCCATAGTTGAGTCAGTAGTGCTAGGCTAGTGTGGATGAGTTAATCATGAATAGCTTCTTCTCAATCATTTCCATCATTTACACACAGCACCTGGGTGTTTTGGCTAATCTAAGGAAAATCCACCCATGTTACCTTTTTATTTCCTTGATCCACTGTTGGCTGTCAGTAAAAAGCTGAAGCTAGAATTCCAGAGTTCTGGAATGATCACAACTTAAGCAATATCAGTGCCTAATGTTTTTTTTTGTCTTAGTAGCCTTAGTAATCCTGAAGACATCGATTAGCTTGTTCAGGTGTGTTTGATTAGGTTTGGAGCTGAACTCTGCAGGACTGTGGCTCTCTAGGACGGAACTTGCCTACTCCTGATCTAGTCAATAAAAGTGTTTTGAAATCTGCTGTCAGTGGATTATGTTTCTGTACCCATCGGATCGTAAAATGTCATGTGGCAGATGTAGAACTGATCCAGGTTCAAATTGATAATATCACATTCAATGAATGACTTTAACATGTTTACCAACCCCTTTACAGTATTTGTTTGATTCAAATGAACAACAGGGATTTCTTATTTGTCTTAATTTTGGGGTTAGCCTTTGGTTAGCACAGGGTTTCCTAACGCTGTTCCTGGAGGCACACCGACACAACACATTTTCAAACTCTTCCTAATTAAACGCACCTGATTCAACTCATCTCGTTAGTAGAGAATCCAAAACCAAAAATGAATGGGACGGATAAAGGAGACATCCAAAATGTGTACTGTTGGTGTGCCTTAGGGTTGCCAACCGTCCCGTATTAGCCGGGACGTCCTGTATTTTGGGTATATTGATTTGTCCCGTACGTGACCTCCCTTGTCCCGCTGCTACGCTGATCTAACTAGTGGTCGACCGATACGGTTGGCCGATATAATTGTATTTATTTTAATTAATATTTAAGAAATTTTTTATAATTTGAAAATGAATTAAAAACTAAATTTATAAAATAAACATACTTATACTTTAGATGGACAAAGTATTTTCCACAAATAAATAAATATTTTATAAAAATATAATTAAAAAGGAAGTAAACTGTAACCAACAGAGCACTCAGTATTCTGGGAAGTTTGTGTGCATTGGGAATCATATTTTTTCAAATAAAGCCAAGGTAACACTTATTTTACATACAGCACACAGTGAAAATGACATGAATATGACAGTGGGCAAATGCATAAAGTGCAGCATAATTTGAAATCACGAATTGAATGTTTAAAGCATTAAATTTGCACAGACCGAAAGTCACGCAGAGAACACGCGATCATGCAGGTCACATGAACACGTCACAAGATCTCACAACTGGATTCGTTTGGAAATTAAATTTTCATTAGCCATTCAAAGATTTGTTTAAATGATGCAAATGTGTATTTGCTGAATGCTGACGGCAAACGAGAAAGTATTATAATGTTTGCCTTTCTATTACTAATAATATAAAAGCAATCGTTATAATACTTTTTGTATAAATTTTAATTCCTTTGTTATTTAAGTCTATGGTCAGGGTGAAAAGAGTCCTTAAGAATGCTGCGAGCTCGATGTAGACAGCGTTATCTCTGGATGTCCTCAATAGCAGGAAGTGGTGTCCCTGTGATGCGTTGGGCGGTTTTCACCACCCTCTGCAGTGCCTTGCCATCAGCAACTGAGCAGTTCCTATACCAGACTGTGATACAACTGGTCAGGATGTTCTCGATCGCACACCGGTTGAAGTTCACCAGGATGGCTGAAGACAACTGGTTCTTCTTCAGTGTCCTAAGGAAGAAGAGGCGCTGGTGAACCTTCTTGACCAGACTGGAGGTGCTTGTGGTCCATGACAGGTCCTCCGAGATGTGGGTTCCCAGGAACTTGAAGCTGGAGACACGTTCAACAACCATCCCGTTAATGTGGATGGGGTCATGCGTGCTTCCTTTCTTCTTCCTGAAGTCCACAATAAGCTCCTTTGTCTTACTGGTGTTAAGGAGCAGGTTGTTGTCAGCGCACCATGCAGCCAGGTACTGTACCTCCTCCCTGTAGGCAGTCTCATCGTTGTCTCTGATGAGGCCAATCACCATGGTGTCATCTGCGAACTTGATGATGGAGTTGGATCCATGCACAGGCCTGCAGTCATGGGTGTAGAGGGAGTAGAGGAATGGGCTCCGTACACAGCCCTGTGGTACACCGGTGTTGAGTGTGATGGTGGTGGAGCAGGTGTGGCCTGACCTAACATGCTAAGGTCTGTTGGTCAGAAAGTCCATAATCCAGTTGCAGAGGGAGGTGTTAATGCCCAGGTCTCCAAGTTTTGTGGCCAGCTTGGAGTATACGGGAATGCATACTATATGCATCCCTGTATTTTCAATAATGTCCCGTATATTCATTTTCTATGGTTGGCAACCCTAGTGTGCCTCCAGGAACAAGGTTGGGAAACTGTGGGTTAGCAAGCTAACAGCATAGCCTGCTAGCTTAGTAGATTGCTAATAGTTTAAGAATAGCACTTTTAGCTAATATAGTATAGCGTTTTCAAGTGTTTGATCAGACGTTGAGGCTTTGTGTGGATGTTTTGGACGCCTTATTTAGTTTGATGTGAATGGCGACAAAGTTGTGAGAAATGAACTTGTCTTTATTTTCACTTTTCACTGAATTGTTTTATTTTTTTTAATGTTTTGTCTGCTGAGTGAAACTTTCATTGATATGCATTTTTCTGTATATTTGCACGTGTATTGCATATATATGAGGCATACTTAAGTCAAACTAGCTACCATCAAACTAGGGTTGGTATCGAGAACCAGTTCCATTTTAGAACTGGTTCTAAATTTCCCATAACCGGGTTTTCGATAAGACATGCGCATTTCAATTCCACTTAACGATTCCCACGTTCGCATTTTAATGTGATTTTCAATGATTTAAGCACTGGAAGGGAAAGAACTTGCGCACTGTTTTGCGTGCTGCGAGCACAGAAGAACTGCGTTGCATCCGAAATTGCATACTTCCCTACTCTAAACAGTATGTGAGGCGAGTCTGAATTCATAGTATTCGAATAACCATAGGCGAAAAGTACACAGGTGACCTACTTTTTCCACCTGGATTCTGAAGTGCACATTCGATGGACACTTTACTATCCCATGAGGCCACGGGAGAGGATTTATGAATGGTAGTAAAGTGATGCAACTGACACTGGAAGGTCATGTGACAGTAACAACATGGTGGATGTAGTACGTCTGAATTTCATTCATACTACCCATATTCATACTATATAGAACATACTTTATTAATGTTTGCGAAGTAAATTCAAATTCAAATGTAGTACCTACTCAGACAGTACACGATTTTGGATGCTCCGCCACGGTCCCAGTGCGGGTTCCCGGCCTGTGTTTGTTCTCAAACCGTTCTGTGCATTTCCATTGCAGAAAAGGTAGTTCTGGGCCGGAACTGACTTCTTTCACATCTTGCATCCAATATGTACAAAATTACATCAGTACTGTATATCCTTGTAAACAAAGCCATTTTTGTCTTAAGTGAACGTAAACAGGTGAGGAAGAAAACGCATGTGTAACAGTATTTTAGATCTTGTCTTTAACAATTTAATGTTTGAAATTAGTTGTTGACTAGTTGTTTTTGCTGTGGTATTTTTGTTAAAACCATAGGCAAATGTTCCTCTTGTAGGCCTAAGTGTTCTGTAGGCTGCTGATTTTGCTCATGTTATTCAGCTGCAAGAGAATGCTTTGTAAAAAGACAGAATAAATATGTTTGACTTATATTTTTTATTGGATTTTTTAATATTTATTGGAATCAAAACTAGGAATCGATAAGAATCGGAATCGATAAAATTCAAATGATACCCAACCCTATGTCAAACCCATATGATGAATGGATGACTCTTAAGTTATTAAGAGTGTGCCAAATGAAGTCGGTAGGAGGAGCTTAGCCTGAAGAGCGTGTGAGTAATGTACAGATGATTATGAGCAGGTTATTGTGACAAGCCGCTCTTTGTCTTCCCTCCCTCATTCTCCATGCTTCCTGTTCTCTCTTTCTCTCCCTTCCGTTTCTCGACTGTCTCTCTCTTTCTCTCTGGGTGAGGTGCAGTAATTGTCTCTGCTGGCAGGGCTGCTGAAGGCTTTATTGGATTGGAGTAGGATTTCAGGGACTGTGTTTAACATGCACCCAGGCGCTACAGTGCACACACACACACATTCACTCAGCCAGTGTTTAAAGAGGGTGCCATTAACAGTGAGGGAGGGAGACGGCCAGTGAGAGAGAGCGAGTATTTAGCAGCGTTTAGGAGGAGGCGGTGTTGCTCAACGAGCGGAAGCCTCGTGTGCTGACTCTCCGTGCCCCCTCTTTCTCCTCCCTCCTTTCTTCTGTTTCTGCTCTCTCCTGTCCTCCCCCTCCTGTCTCCCTTCTATCTCTCTCTCTCTTCTTCTTCTTCTCCCTCATTAATATCTTATTATATTAGTGTTAGCCAGTGGGTGCTCCTTCCATCTTCACACATACTGCCACCACACGCACTCATAAAAACACTGTACTGGGCTGAGAGTTATTTATAAACCTCTGTATCCCACAGACAGGAACTCACGAGGGAGAGAGTGAGGTAGAACAGATAGAGAGAGAAAAAGGAGGGGTGAGGTAATAATTTTTTTCCAGCTAACCACAACATTACAAAATTTTGCTACAACTTGATTCAGGCGTGAGCAACTTGTATTGATCACAAAGCAACAGCTTGTGACAAGCTAAAAATGACTAATTTTGTTTTAATACAGCTGTGTGTGTGTTGTGTGTATTTAATTACGTACAGTCCTGCTCATATGTTTATATATTCATTGCATAATCTGTCAGATGTTTAGCATTTTAAAACAAATAAGAGTGGTCAAAAAAAAATTTTTTAGTATTACCCTGAGGAACATAATATGCTTATTCCATAGACACATATTCTTGTTTAGAAGTACATACATTTGGTTCTTAAAGGGATAGATCGCCTAAAAATGAACCTTCTGTAATTTTTTGCTCACATTTGTATCTTCCAAATGTGAATGCCTTTTAATTTTGTGTGTGTGTGACACAAAAGGAGAAATTTTAAATAATGTGCTGGTCACTCTTTTAAAACTTAAAAAATGACATAAGTAGACCATATGATTTGTGTGCTACTGTTCATGTCTTCTGAAGTAATACAATAGTTTTGTTTGACTAACAGATCAAAATTTGGTTAGTGAGTTGAACTGGAGAGTTGAGTCAGTCCAATTCTTTATTGAATCATTCAGACCAGTTTTATAATCTGGATGAACCTTTCATCGCAGATCTAACTCGAAAGAGTAATTTGTTGACGATTCAGGCATCGCTACTTCTCTCTCTCTCTCTCTCTCTCTCTCTCTCTCTCTCTCTCTCTCTTTTAAAGTTAATATTAAAAACACTGAGCAGCTTTACTAGCCAGGACAATCCAGGGTCTAGTACACAATCACAAAGAGTAGTAGCTCAAGGATCAACATGCAATATTAAGAACCTTGGGTATGTAAACTCCAGAACAGAATAATTTGTGTAATTTCAGTTACAATTTGGACTACCGGAGTATATGTAAATTTATGCCAAGGCAAATAGCTTCCTGGGGGTTGTAATAAATAAAAAATAAAATGCAATTTTTATGAATGTTTGAATTTATTCTGCAAATGTATAAACTTGTGAGCTCAACTGTCTGTACCATAGGATGTTTCTTTCACCTCTAAAATTAAAGGGTCATGCACTCGGCTCATTTTATAGTCTGATGAGCTAGATCTAGAGCACACACGTATACATACACGTACACACTTACACACACCACATTTTTCAGACAAGTACTCTGTACAGTATTTACTATAGAGAGGGTGTCTGTAAATGCCAGTGTTGTGTGTTTAGCTGTGTTATCTGTTGTGTGTCAAAGGTCGGTCTGCCTTTATTGCACTATGCACATTCAAGAGCTCAATTTAATGATGTGGATTAAACACATACACACACATACACTTAGACACACTCATTTGGTGTAGCCCAGGGGTGTCCAAACTCGGTCCTGGAGTGCCGGTGTCCTGAAGAGTTTAGCTCCAACCCCAATTAAACACACCTGAACCAGCTAATCAAGCTCTTACGGCATATTAGAAACTTAAAAGCAGGTGTGTTGAGGCAAGTTGGAGCTAAACTCTGCAGGACACCAGCCCTCCAGGACTGAGTTTGGGCAACCCTGGTTTAGCCTTTAAAGGGGTCATATGATGTTGCTAAAAATAACATTATTTTGTGTATTTGATGTAATGAAATGTGTTTATGCGGTTTAAGGTTCAAAAAACACATTTTCCACAAACTGTACATTATTGTTTCTCCTCTATGCCCCGCCTTTCTGAAACGCGTCGATTTTTACAAAGCTCATCGGTCTGAAAAGCAAGGTGTGCTGTGATTGGCCAGCTATCCAGTGCGTTATGATTGGCCGAATACCTCAAGCGTGTGACGGAAATGTTACGCCCCTACCATATTGTGATGATGCCCTGTCAGGCCAGAGTGATGATTCAAAAACATTAAAACCCATTATAAACGAGGCATTCATTGCATCCAATGGGGACATAATTACAGATTATAATGACTTATACTGTCTTTTTACGCGTTGCGTTGCATCGCGCCACGCAAACATAAAACCATGTCTGCATTTGTGATTGGAGAAATGACAAACAACAAGCCCTACTCTACACTGCCCAAAAAACTTGCTTTAAACTTTAAATATTAAAAGCGTACTTACAATCTGTGAGTCAGAACAGCTGGCATTGTAGTCTACTATACCAGGATCAGGAAACAGTCCTCCATAAAATGTGCTGCACACATCTGAATATTTGGGTTAAACTGTTCTGGAACAGTGTTGTAAATACAACTTAACCACTGATTTCTAGTCGTGTCCATTTTTGGAAAGCCAAACAAAGTAGTTTCGCTTTCACAACGAAACACAGCGTCACACACGGTGGCCTAGAGTGAGCTTCCGCTTCCGAGTGAGTTCTCAAGCCCGCCGCCGCCGGCGGATTCGAAGAAGGAGGCTTGTGGCAACCACATGTTATGACCCTGGGCTGGACTCCGCTTCGTCCATGGTGAAAGCGCAAAGTTGTTGTGTTTCCTCAGCGACCAACACGGATCAGCTCCAGTCATGACGAAGCAGATATCGTCCTCTTTTGGAAGACCAAACAAAGTAGTTTCGCTTTCACAACGAAACACAGCGCCTTCACGACAGGGCAGCGGCGGATAACAACAAAACTACAGCGAGAATAAAAGTTACACCGCCTTTCTTTGCATGAACATTTGGGCGGCGTTATGCAAATCTTCCCAGATAGTGACGTAGATATGTGGGGGCGTGTTAGAACGAGCCGTTTTAGGTAGGTGTGGCTGATTCTTAACTTTTATAAAGAATATCTCTTTGGATTTGAGACTTTAGTCTTTGCAACTTTACAGATCTTCTTTATGCACCAAGAGCTTGTAACACTCCAAAGAGAAAAGGAAAAATTTTAATGGCATCATTTGACCTCTTTAACACATGCATGCATTTCAAGGCCATCTTTTGTTGTTGTCTGATTGTACTTATTTGCTTGTCTGTGTCTGTTTAGTTCATAGAATTGGAATCCAAGCACTTGTTCAGCGCGTTTTTTTTTTATGTTTTTGAAAGAAGCATTTTAATCTCGCCAAGGATGCATTTATTTAGTCACAAAAAAACTAAATATTACAATTTTAAATAAATTTTTTTTTTTTTTTCATATATTTTAAAATGTAATTTATTCCTGTAATGGCAAAACTGAATTTTCAGCATCATTACGCCAGTCTTCAGTGTCACATAATCCTGCAGAAATCATTCTAATATGCTGATTTGCTGCTCAAGAAACATTTCTTATTATTATTTTTGAAAACCAGTTGTGCTGCTTAATTTTTTTTATGGAAACAGTGATTTTTTTTTTCAGGGTTCTTTGATGAATAAAAATCTCAAAAGAACTGTATTTAGTTGAAATAGCAATTTATGTAACAATTCTGAAGTATGTAGTTGCTGAAAAAAAGTATTAATTTATTATTTTTTTAAAATGTTACTGATCCCACATTTTTCAACAGTGTTGTATCAGTCAGTATTGGATATTTAATTGAGCATGCTCATTTCCCCCTATTTTTCCATCTAGATTGCCTTATGTTAGATTGTATTAATAAATACCACCTCTTCTTTTTGTCATAAGCTTCTGCAACAAGCAACAGGACATTGTCATTAATTTGTCACACTGTGTAGCTCCACCCACAGTAAAATTGTATTGGTCCAGAATTCTTTTCTTTACACTGTACATTTAAATGTCAAACATAATCTGATTGGGTGTGATTATGCCATGCTGTTTGGGCACAATATAACCATAGATTGTACCTGGCTGTGATTTAGAGACAATTTAGCATTTTCTTACCTAGAAATGCAACATATCTTTGCTCATTTGCTAGGTGCACCCTGTAATAAAAGCATTGTCATTCGTCAAGGTGAAATAATCAAGGTTGCGTTTTTTTGTGTGTGTGTGTTGTCCTTTTACGACACTGTCACAAGAGAAAGTCAGTAATGCAGGGCAATACAAAGTATACATTGACAAAGAAGAATGCACAGAGATTGAGACATAAAGAAAAAGAGAATTCAATAGATGAGAGAAAAAAAAGCATTGGGTTGGTATAGAAGGGGAGAGAGGAAAGAAAACATTAGGGAGGGAGACCACTAGAGAGAAAGAGCGAGAGAGATTATTAGCAGAAGTGTCCAGTGCACTCAGCCCAGGAGCTGGGGGGAGGGGCTTCAGGATCAGGAGGTTGCTATAACAACTGCACCTTGGTGGTTCTCTCCCCCCATGCTCTCTCTCTCTCACTCTCTCTCTCTCTCTCTCTCTCTCTCTCTCTCT
>NW_015505750.1:619435-622828 GCF_001515645.1 Sinocyclocheilus grahami
CTTTTTCTCTTGACAAGAAGTGCATTTATTCAGTTGCAGAACGACTGAGAACTGGAGCCGTTTCAGACGCGCTCTCCACTTCACCTCAGCGCCAGGGCAGGCGCGAGTCAAACGAGTGTGGAAACGGTACTGTGCTCGCAGCGCGTGCTCTTCAATTGCACGCACAAAGGTGCCGGCGCACGCTGTAGCCTGTGCAATGCCGTGGTCAGTTAAGTCATGAAGTTACCAAAAAGGCGATTAAAGCTGCCTTAAAACTGTGCATGCATGTAATATATTTTATATGAGTCACATTTAAGAACATGTCTCTGAAATGGTTTTCAAAACTGTCCTGAGCAGCCCAGCACTGTCTCACTCATCATCTAACACACCTGATTTAACTCGTCAACTCGTGTTTATTTTAGCACTTCAGTCAGTGAATACACAGCCTGCAAAACACTCAAATAAATATCAAAGAAATAATACAGTTAAACAAGAAAGTAGCCTAAATAAGAAAGTTAAATACACCCTGTCTACAGTATGCGGCGCGACAAAATACTATAAAACTCATTATAATCAGTGATGCTACACTGGATGCGGCATGACACGACATGACAATACCCCGACAGTAAGCTGCCTCGTTCTATTTATGAGGTACTGACACAGAGTTCAAATGTCCCGTGTAGACACTAGACAAACTCAACCTGTCGCGACGCGGCGGTGTCGCGTCCGGTGTAGACACGGTTCAGTGTTCCACTACTGTTATTACACTTGTATACAAAACTTCGTATTATGCTTGTTATAGAGACGTCACGTGCACTACCGCCGGTGGCAGTAGACAACCGTGACGTGGTTGTCACGGCGACCGTCACAGCCCTACTATTTATACACTGAGAAACCGCTTCATGGGTAACATTACAAGACATTGTGAATGTAGGACAACAATGTTCTGAAAGTGTGTTGTTGTTTATATGTTTTTATATGGAGCTAAGAGTCCCTTCTAACCATTGTTCTCTCTTTTAATTTCTCTCAGCTCCAGGAGACAGTAAAGAGGAAATTGGACAGTGCCCGGTCTCCTTTAAATGGTGACCAAAATGGTCTCAGTGATGGGAGTTACTCTCCCACTACAAAGAGACTCCGTAAGGAAGGATGCACTGGAATGGACTCTATTGGTAGCCTCCCACCCATTTCCCCACTTCATACAATGGACATCAAACCCACCTTGCCCTTGGGCAACAACAGTGCCTCCTCAAACAACAGAACCGGCAACGGCAATGCTGGTACAAACCATATTACTGGACGACCTGAGGATTTAGGCAAAAATGGTGGAATGCCTGATATTAAACTGAATGGTTCATTGGAGTTGGAAGATGGCTTTAGCCTACTAAAGGACATGAAACAAGAGCCTTTGGACGATGGTGGTGGAATCGATTCCTCGGAAACGTCACTTTCAAATCAGAACAAGCTATTCTCTGACATCAATCTGAATGACCAGGAATGGCAAGAACTTATTGATGAGCTGGCGAACACGGTGCCTGAGGATGACATGCACGACCTCTTCAACGAGGACTTTGAGGAGAAAAAGGAGGTGAGTGACTTCACACGGGCCACAGCGGAACAAATGCAGCTTGCACAAGACCCAGCACCTAACTCTGTAGCCACGGCACCCAACAGTACACCGCAACCGCAGAGTGGACAGATGCCCATGGGGTCACCTCAGGTGAGACCATCTTCCTCTGGTCCCCCATTTGCAACGGCTGCCAATGGGACACCGCCCCAGCAACCCTTGCAGCAGTCACCAGCAGTTGGAATGCCATCAGGATCGCCCGCTAACTGCGTGGCTCGTTCTCCGCAAACGCCCACCCAAGCGCAGACCCAGGCCTCAAGGCCCGGGAATGGATATATGATGAATGCAGGTCCTGCTGTTGGCCCCGTGGCATCAACTCCAGTAACCGGAGGTGGTCCTGGATCAGGGGGAACAGGTGGAGGTGTACCAGTCCCGCCCTCTTCTGAACTTTCACCGGCTGAGCAGCTGAAGCAAATGGCTGCCCAGCAGCAGCAACGTGCCAAACTTATCCAACAAAAACACCAACAGCAGTCCCAGGGAGCAAACTGGTCACCTGCAGGAGCACCAACAAGCCCATACAGTGGACCCTTTAACCCAGACGAACCAAATAGCCCCATGATGTATACACAGGCTTTTAATGCTAACAACACAATGGGGCCAAAAACACCAAGCATAAACAACTACCTCCCACAGAACCACATGAACATGCTCAACCAGCAACAGCAGCAGCAGCAACCTAATAACTTGGTTGCCCAAAATAACCTCAATAAGCAGCTCTCTTATAGCAACACCAAGCCACTGACTCATTTCAGTGGAGTAGACCACATGAGTCAGCGGATAACACCGCCCATGGCCAATCAAGCCAAAAACCCGATGATGCCCTACTTGCAGGGCACCGCAGGGCAAGGGGGTGGGCCACCACAAGCTCCAGGTCCAATGCCCAATCAGTCAGCCCATTTAAGTGAAGAACAGAAGAGGATGATGATGATGAATAAAAAAATGCTGAGTCAAGGCATGCCATATGGCTCAATACAGCAGCATGTACAGGTAAGATCCTTGATTTTTATT
The DNA here is from genome assembly GCF_001515645.1 of Sinocyclocheilus grahami. Lineage (NCBI taxonomy): Eukaryota > Metazoa > Chordata > Actinopteri > Cypriniformes > Cyprinidae > Sinocyclocheilus > Sinocyclocheilus grahami. The sequence continues at coordinate 622,047 of NW_015505750.1, forward strand.
CATGCTATGTTATGGAGAGCTAAATATCAATATTTGAATGGAATATTTCATGCACCAGGGTAACAGTTGTAAATTGGATGTTTATAAGCTAATCTTTGAAATTTTTGTGTTCAGATGATTGTTGTTACAGTGAGGTGTCCGCTTTAGAGTTGTCAAAAATTCTTGGTATACTATATCTTTGTTAGTAGGGATGCACTTAATATTCGGCAACCGAAATTATTCGGCCGAAAATAGCAAAAAAATCTCTTTCGTTGTTCGGCCGAATAAGCGAAAATGCCGAATAATATATACCAAACAATGACGAACGCGATTAAATAGAGGCATGCGCTAATGCAGCAAACATCGGCAGTGTGAAAGTATTTAAAACTATCAGAGAAAGACGCAGAAATCATTACAAGCACGAAGCACCGACAGCGAGAGACTGTTTAGTGCTGCATCACATGTCTCTGATGAGAAGATGAGGTGGCTAATGCTGGTGGTTACTTACTGTATGATGATTGAAATTGCGAAATTACCTCAAACGATTAGTAACTAAACTGCAGAATGTTATATTTTCTAATGCACGCACGAATTGCATGTATTCTGACGGCGCTGCATGAGCTCGCGGCGCCAGGGTTCAAAGTGAGGTGGAAGAGGTGTTAGTGAAGCCAGCAGGGGGTGCTCACCCTGTGGTCTGTGTGGGTCCTAACGCCCCAGTGTAGTGACGGGGACACTATACTGTCAACAAGCACCGTCCTTCGGATGAGACGTTAAACCGAGGTCCTGACTCTCTGTGGTCATTA
>NW_015505750.1:624013-670257 GCF_001515645.1 Sinocyclocheilus grahami
ATGTCTTTTGAAAAGAGTAGAGGTGTGACCTCAGCATCCTGGCCAAATTTGCCCATTGGCCTCTGATCATCATGGCCTCCTAACAATCCCCATATCTACTGATTGGCTTCATCACTCTGTCTCCTCTCCACCAATAAGCTGGTGTGTGGTGGGCACACTATGGCTGCCGTCGCATCATCCAGGTGGATGCTGCACACTGGTGGTGGATGAGGAGATACCCCCTGACAATGTAAAGTGCTTTGAGTGCCTAGAAAAGCGCTATATAAATCTAATGAATTATTATTATTATTATTATTATTATTATTATTATTATTATTATTACTATTATTAAAGTCTAAAGCGCTAGGAAAATCTGTGCTGAACTTGTTACTTGTCAGTTGCTCGGTAACATTTTTGTGAATTTTTTTTAAAGGCATGGGACAATGTGATATGTGCGACAAACGTCTTCCTCATGCTATGTTATGGAGAGCTAAATATCAATATTTGAATGGAATATTTCATGCACCAGGGTAACAGTTGTAAATTGGATGTTTATAAGCTAATCTTTGAAATTTTTGTGTTCAGATGATTGTTGTTACAGTGAGGTGTCCGCTTTAGAGTTGTCAAAAATTCTTGGTATACTATATCTTTGTTAGTAGGGATGCACTGAATATTCGGCAACCGAAATTATTAATATAAATTATTTTAATAAGCGAAAATGCCGAATAATATATACCAAACAATGACGAACGCGATTAAATAGAGGCATGCGCTAATGCAGCAAACATCGGCAGTGTGAAAGTATTTAAAACTATCAGAGAAAGACGCAGAAATCATTACAAGCACGAAGCACCGACAGCGAGAGACTGTTTAGTGCTGCATCACATGTCTCTGATGAGAAGATGAGGTGGCTAATGCTGGTGGTTACTTACTGTATGATGATTGAAATTGCGAAATTACCTCAAACGATTAGTAACTAAACTGCAGAATGTTATATTTTCTAATGCACGCACGAATTGCATGTATTCTGACGGCGCTGCATGAGCTCGCGGCGCCAGGGTTCAAAGTGAGGTGGAAGAGGTGTTAGTGAGGCCAGCAGGGGGTGCTCACCCTGTGGTCTGTGTGGGTCCTAACGCCCCAGTGTAGTGACGGGGACACTATACTGTCAACAAGCACCGTCCTTCGGATGAGACGTTAAACCGAGGTCCTGACTCTCTGTGGTCATTAAAAATCCCAGAATGTCTTTTGAAAAGAGTAGAGGTGTGACCTCAGCATCCTGGCCAAATTTGCCCATTGGCCTCTGATCATCATGGCCTCCTAACAATCCCCATATCTACTGATTGGCTTCATCACTCTGTCTCCTCTCCACCAATAAGCTGGTGTGTGGTGGGCGTTCTGGCGCACTATGGCTGCCATCGCATCATCCAGGTGGATGCAGCACACTGGTGGTGGATGAGGAGATACCCCCTGACAAAGTAAAGCGCTTTGAGTGCCTAGAAAAGCGCTATATAAATCTAATGAATTATTATTATTATTATTATTATTATTATTATTATTATTATTATTACTATTATTAAAGTCTAAAGCGCTAGGAAAATCTGTGCTGAACTTGTTACTTGTCAGTTGCTCGGTAACATTTTTGTGAATTTTTTTTAAAGGCATGGGACAATGTGATATGTGCGACAAACGTCTTCCCAAATTCGTAATGAGAATAATTTATAAATCTGCATGCTGTTGTCAACAAAAAGAAGCACTGAGATCTTCCTGCGGGTTTCTGCCAAAATAAAAGCCGAGCAAAAGCAACAACTCCATCGACATTCATAAATGATAGTATTGTAATTTTACTGTCGTTCTGTAAAATAAAATAAAAATGTAAGACAAAAATAATGATAATAATAATTACCCTACAACAGCTCTATTAATACATTTATTATAACATTCACACATAGTGTTCAAATTGGGATTTGTAATATATTCTAATGTTTTAAAAGAATTCTCTTCTGCTCAGTAAGGCTGCCTTTATTTGTACAGAAAACAATACATGCCTGATTCAAGTCTCAAAACTGGCCAAAAAATATTATTTTACTAACTTCTAAATTTTAAGTTAAATTGTGCTTTGTTGGTATAATGTCTGCTAGAATGTTAAAAAAAAATGTTCAGTGTTAAGTAAATATTTTTAAATTGTTGTTTTTTTTTATTGATTTTTTTATTTGAAAAGCAGGACAAAACAGTAATAAGCACATTTTGGCAATTTAATAGGCCTACAGGGGGGAAAAATTTGAAAAACTGTGTTCGGTATTCAGCCTTCGGCCCAGTGTTTCATTTTGTTCGGCTTCGGCCAAGAATTTTAATTTCGGTGCATCCCTATTTGTTAGTTTGTGCTTGGGACAAGGACAATGGTGTATTTATTTTGTGTGTGTTTTCTATACAGTCATTGATGGAGACTGCTGCACCGTTATTATATTTTTTTTATTTTTTATTTAGTTATTTTTTTTATCATTCTATTATTGTGGTGTAATCTACTTCAGATAAACCCACCTCAAAACATCAGGCTTGTGATTGGTTGCTTTAATATGCCAATTAGACAGATTTGATAAGATATAAGATGCTAAATTTGTGCAATTTTAGACAAAATTCTGGATATGTAAGACTAAAAGCTAATTCTTAATCATGTAGATAAAGCTTCAGCAACTCTCTGTGGTCATTAAAAATCCCAGGATGTCTTTTGAAAAGAGTAGAGGTGTGACCTCAGCATCCTGGCCAAATTTGCCCATTGGCCTCTGATCATCATGGCCTCCTAACAATCCCCATATCTACTGATTGGCTTCATCACTCTGTCTCCTCTCCACCAATAAGCTGGTGTGTGGTGGGCACACTATGGCTGCCGTCGCATCATCCAGGTGGATGCTGCACACTGGTGGTGGATGAGGAGATACCCCCTGACAATGTAAAGTGCTTTGAGTGCCTAGAAAAGTGCTATATAAATCTAATGAATTATTATTATTATTATTATTATTATTATTACTATTATTAAAGTCTAAAGCGCTAGGAAAATCTGTGCTGAACTTGTTACTTGTCAGTTGCTCGGTAACATTTTTGTGAATTTTTTTTAAAGGCATGTGACAATGTGATAGTGCGACAAACGTCTTCCCAAATTCGTAATGAGAATAATTTATAAATCTGCATGCTGTTGTCAACAAAAAGAAGCACTGAGATCTTCCTGCGGGTTTCTGCCAAAATAAAAGCCGAGCAAAAGCAACAACTCCATCGACATTCATAAATGATAGTATTGTAATTTTACTGTCGTTCTGTAAAATAAAATAAAAATGTAAGACAAAAATAATGATAATAATAATTACCCTACAACAGCTCTATTAATACATTTATTATAACATTCACACATAGTGTTCAAATTGGGATTTGTAATATATTCTAATGTTTTAAAAGAATTCTCTTCTGCTCAGTAAGGCTGCCTTTATTTGTACAGAAAACAATACATGCCTGATTCAAGTCTCAAAACTGGCCAAAAAATATTATTTTACTAACTTCTAAATTTTAAGTTAAATTGTGCTTTGTTGGTATAATGTCTGCTAGAATGTTAAAAAAAAATGTTCAGTGTTAAGTAAATATTTTTAAATTGTTGTTTTTTTTTATTGATTTTTTTATTTGAAAAGCAGGACAAAACAGTAATAAGCACATTTTGGCAATTTAATAGGCCTACAGGGGGGAAAAATTTGAAAAACTGTGTTCGGTATTCAGCCTTCGGCCCAGTGTTTCATTTTGTTCGGCTTCGGCCAAGAATTTTAATTTCGGTGCATCCCTATTTGTTAGTTTGTGCTTGGGACAAGGACAATGGTGTATTTATTTTGTGTGTGTTTTCTATACAGTCATTGATGGAGACTGCTGCACCGTTATTATATTTTTTTTATTTTTTATTTAGTTATTTTTTTTATCATTCTATTATTGTGGTGTAATCTACTTCAGATAAACCCACCTCAAAACATCAGGCTTGTGATTGGTTGCTTTAATATGCCAATTAGACAGATTTGATAAGATATAAGATGCTAAATTTGTGCAATTTTAGACAAAATTCTGGATATGTAAGACTAAAAGCTAATTCTTAATCATGTAGATAAAGCTTCAGCATTGGGCAGTTTGCCTAGAGACACTCTAAGAGTCCAACCGATAAGTCCTCACCCATAACTCTGGATTTTATGTCTGTGTTATGCAGTGGGACAGTAATGGTTCCTGTTGCCCTGAGCAACAGCTAGCTCTTGGAATAGGAAATCGACACACTGCAATATATTTATGCCTATGCGCCAACCTCCGATGTCCCTGTGCCCGCCAAAATCCCTTTCCCTCATCCTATCCTTGGAATAAAGAGCAAATGGCAACACTAAAAGAAGAGAGAAGCTCTTCTTTCAGTGTCAGGAATTGATAGGATTTTCAAATTCATTACTGTTCACTTAAATGTCACTGCCATATGCTCAGTGGTTGTAACCACTGGCCTTCAGTCCACAAAGAAAGAGAAGTGTGAAATATGTTACTATTTGTTGCGTGATTATCTAACACAATTCCTTAGTTAGACTACGGTTAACATGAAAAAGTCAGCCAAGAGTGCTAGAATGCCTTTTGTAATTGGAAGGGTGCTGGTGGTGGTCTCAGTTACTGAAGAGGTCTCGAGTCTGCTAGCTTCTGAACTGTAAATTATTCTCATTAATGGTGACATCCTCAGCCCCTCCCAGGCTCCCTCTCTCGCCTCCTTTCATTTTATCCATCTGTTCATTGGGTTCTGTTGCTCTTGCTCTGAGATTAGATATTCCTCCACCCTTTCTCCTCTTTTCTTCTCCTGCAGCTCCCATGTCCCCCTCCCTTCCCTCCTTCCCTCTCCTCAGAAGCAATAAAGGGGTAGATTTATGATGGTTGGTTCTTTTGCAGCCTGAGGAAAATGCAGCAGAGGAGCGAAACAAGGTAGAGAGAAAGAAAAAGAGAGAAATAAAGAAAGCAGAATGAAGGTAGACCCAAAGTAAAAGATGGTGTGAATTATGGAAAAGGTGTGAAAGAAATCAAAGACTAATTGAGAGAACGGTATTATGAAAGAGAATGGATGGAGACTATGAAAAAGAGAAATATGCTCATTTGTAATTTCCCTCCTTCTAAATATGCTGTTGATGTTAAAATCTGCAGTCTTGCATTTTCTCAGTTTAATGGTAGCACCAAAATCTGTCTTGCTTTTTGTATTTCAACGCACTTACTTTATGTGCTTGACCTCATATAAATGCTGGTTTCATTTCTTTGAATGTACTAGATCATGACATATATTTGTTAATGTTTTTTTTGCAATTTGCAAAATGCAATTTGTTTGTTAATGCACATGCATTTAGTAAATTAGTAGCTCCATTGTTTGCAATGAAACCAAAAGGTGGCTTCTGGCTTCACACAAAAAGTGTATGTCTATAAGACTGAGAACAAATTGAAAATGGTTCAATTTTTTTTTCGCTCGGTTTTGTTGCTGATAGGATAATTTAATCATTAAAAAAAAGATTACATTAGAAAAAGGTTCTCAGACCTTTTAATCACACTGTATTTGATTTAGAAAAATGAATAGAAAACAAGGAGGATGTAATAGTTTTCAATATATTGTCAAATCATTGGCTTCTTGCTTTCAGAGCGCCACTACCACTTTTATATCTTGATCCTCTGTGTGCACAGGCTCTCATTTGGATTGGAGGAATGGCAAGTTTTTGATTGGATAATGCATTTTGAATTTAGCATCTTATTGGATCTTTCATCTAGACAATAGACAGACAATAAGGTTATTGATTAAAGAGTGGTAGATGCTTTTGGTGGACAGTTTTGGGTTGGGGGTGGGATTGCAATGAGTGATATTTATAGTTGTTTATAAAGGTAAAGACATTCAGTAATGGCTTTCTCACAGTGGCTTCCTTGAACACACATTCATAGAGATCAGAACGCATCTAGTTGTTTGGTTTTCTTTTTCTCCTTTTCTTTTTTCATACACAGGTGGCTAAATGGGCGAGTTTGCATAATCTTATTAGTGTGCGATTAGGAAACTTTAGCACGGTCCTTAAAAGCTTGTTAGTCAGGCTTTGATTGTCACTCCATGCCATTTTGCATATCGCTGTGACGGCTGTAATTTATTTGTGGGTGATCAAAGGGAGAGAAGGAGCGATATGGTGGGCTTTGTTTGTGTGTGTGTGTGTGAGTGTGTACTAGGGCTAATGTCAATGTAAAGCGTGTGTGTGAACTAATAGATGCTTAGGGGCTTCGAATATTAACAATGGGGTTGCCTAATGGGCAGTCAGCCTCTCAAGTATTCTGCTTCTGGTGTGACAGAATTGATGTTTTTATATTTCAAAAGAAACTATGAATAGCTAGTACTTGGCAGAGCAAAACCTTCTGTCAAAACGTGCTGTCATGGGTTAGTTACTAGATGTTTGCTTACTAGGGGACTGGTGTTGTGGGTGGTTGCCGGGGCATTGCTAAGCAATTTATACAGTGTTCTAAGAGGTTTTTTAAGCACATTGCTAGGGTGTTGTGGGAAATTGCTATAGCAATTGCATTAGCTAACGCCCTCGTCTTGTGTTAGTTTAGCAAAATCATCTGCTGTAGTCTATTGCAGATATAGATTGTTAGAGTGTTGTCTTTGATTGCTACAGTACATGCAATTTATAATGTGTTCTCTGTTTTTAGCACATATTGTGGGTTTGCTAGGGCTTTGGTTGCTAACTCAAATGAGCCTGTGTCTAGGTGGTCCTGAGATAAGGCCTTGTCTCTCCTGCAGTGTTTATCTAGTGGACTTTTTTTGCTCTTTTGTTTATCGTACACCATGCCAAAATTATACGTCTGAACACTTTGAATGTAATAGCATTCCTTTTCTCAAGTAGCATCAGCTATTCGAGGTAGCATTTTTGTTTGTAGCGCAAGCATGTGGGTCAAATTACACGCCACACTAGTTCCTTGGTTTAGGGTTAGTAGGTTTCTGTAGGATTAGTAGGTTTCTTCAAATAACAATGTTTGCCTTAGCAAGCACTACTAAGAAAGACACTGTATGGTTCTTTATTCCATAACGGCAGTATTATGTCATCTCTATCTTATCTTTTGAGTTAAAAGTTAATTCACATGACTAGCGTATGCTGACACATTTGAGTTCTGCCTGTATTGCGGTCATCTTTCATGTGCCACGGAAGCGCAGAGTCTTGTGGAATAAATCTCAAACAGTGGGGAAATTCAGAGAAATTCATAATTCAGAGAAATCATAAAAAGACCACCCTGTATTGCTCTTGTCCTCTCCCTTTCCCCCACCTCTCTTTATTCACAGGAAGGAGAGGTATTGCTTTCCTTCAAACCCTCCTCCTCCTCATCAGACACTCTCTCTCACACACACACACACACAGATGCGTGCACACATCAGGGATTGAGCCTAGCCGCTCTCAGATCCTGCAGGAGTGAGGACGGGAGGAAAGAGCGGTGGGGGCTGAAGCGCACCGCAGTCGTTGTATCCTTGACAACACAGACACCAGACAAAACCACCACCGACCGTTACTGTGCTGCCTAAACAAAGGCATTTGTGTGCACTTGTGTGTGTCAACAAGGAAAGAGAGCAGATACAGCGATGGAGCATTGTTTTAGCAACTAGTTGTATAGAGAGTTTGTAAACCAACCAATATATATAAACCATGAATTTAGGACTGATGCTTGTGCTTTTTTTTAGTCGTTCAGTGTTTCTGTAAAAATTTGCACAAAAAACACCTAACAATAATACTAAGATATTATTATTATTATACGAATTCTACTAATAAGAACAATATACAACGCACCAAGGATTAACAAGCTTCTGGATTCATGAATATTAATCAGGTTGTGTGCGTTTGCTCGAACTGATTTTCTGAAATCTAAACAGGGACGATAATAGGTGAGCACCAGCCAATGAGATTGTCGTTTGCGCATTAGTTCCGCCCACTAGCGGAAAACCCGGCATTTCTTAAAAGGTGAAGAATTCCAAAGGAACATAAGGAAAATAAAACAGAATATCGTTTACATGTATCACATCAATTCTGCATGTTATGTAAGACTCTCTCTCTCTCTCTCTCTTTGTGCGTGTGAGAGAAAGCGTCAGCGAGTCGTGCGCCTTCACACTAGAGTGTACGTTACACCAAATACACAAACACAGGTGCGCTGAGCATCCATTGAGATGAAATGATAAATATCACAGATCGCTTGATGGACAGTGAAACTCTGAAGCACTCAGTCAGTGTTCTGTGAGTGAAAATATATCTGTGCTAAACTTATACTCAGCCTCCAACTCACACACTGGCGAGTAAAATCTAAGAATTTATTAGCCATTGGCTAATATTAGACATCATTTAGTCGCCCAGAGTGAAGATTTAGTCGCATATGCGAGTGATTTCGCAATGTAGAGGGTTGTAAACGCAAACGCAAACACACACGCACACTCAATTCCCAGTTGTGGCAATATTTTCTCCACTTGACATCCCATAATGATGTATGTTTATCTATTGTGTATTCACAGGGGGCCTATAGTCAACATCTCTGCACTGAACTGTATTGACACAGCCATGGATGAGTTACAGAAAGAGTGTCAGTATAGATAGTATAACGGCTGTCTATAGGCTAATGCTTAAGGCTGAGTAGAATAAGTAGAGTCTCACTAATACGCTCAAGTTGATGTAAAAAATGTCTGCAGCTGATAATAGACCACCTTGGTTGATTTCAACACATGATTATTGACAGTGCTGAATTCAGAAACCTGTAATTCATAGATGTAAAATTCTGAATGCCTTGTGTGGCACATGCACATTTTTTATTGGATATACGTTTATATTCACAGAGAACATAATCATACAATCATTTTTTTTTTAAATACTTGATAACATGTTACTTGAAAGATTATACTGACACCAAGTATCAGTTAAAGAATGGTCACAATGGCCATCCAGCAACTAGTCAGTTTGTAAATATCAATCAGTGCATTTTATTTTATTTTATTATTTTAATTGTTTATTTGTTTGTTTAGTTTGAATATTTTAGTTGTATATTATTTTATATTTGAGTTTTGTTATAATGTTGGCCTAATGGTTAGAGAGTTGGACTTGTACCTGAAGGTTGTGGGTTTGGGTCTCAGCTCCGGCAGGAATTGTTGTTGGGGGGAGTGATTAACCAGCGCTTTCTTCCACCTTCAATACCACTACTGAGGTGAGCTTTGACTAAGGCACCAAACCCCCAACTCTTCCCTGGGCGCGCGGGTGTGTGTGTGTGTGTGTGTGTGTGTGTGTGTGTGTGTGTGTGTGTGTGAACAGATTCCGAGGATGGGTCCCCATACTTGGCCTCACTTCACTATATTTTAAGTTTATTTATTTGTTTGTTTATAATTTGGACTTTTTAGTGGTACATTTTATATTTTAAGTTTAATTTAGACTTTTAAGTTGCATATTTAATTATTTTATATTATATATATTTTAAGTTAATTTATAGTTTGTATCTTTTTAGTGGTATATTTTTTTATTTTATATTTGAACTCACAAAATATTCACCAAGTTGCACCTCTAAATTCATCCCTTTTAAACCACCATCACTAAAGCCATACACATGCAGACAGACGTTAACTGGATGTCTCGCTATACAGTTTTCATGTTTTTAAGATGCTGGATGCTGAAAATGTGTACTTGTTTGTTAAATATTTTCATACATTCGGTCTGATTTGTGTGTGTGTGTATGTGTGTGTATGTGTGTGTGTGTGTGTGTGTGTGAACAGATTCCGAGGATGGGTCCCCATACTTGGCCTCACTTCACTAAATTTTAAGTTTATTTATTTGTTTGTTTATAATTTGGACTTTTTAGTGGTACATTTTATATTTTAAGTTTAATTTAGACTTTTAAGTTGCATATTTAATTATTTTATATTATATATATTTTAAGTTAATTTATAGTTTGTATCTTTTTAGTGGTATATTTTTTTATTTTATATTTGAACTCACAAAATATTCACCAAGTTGCACCTCTAAATTCATCCCTTTTAAACCACCATCACTAAAGCCATACACATGCAGACAGACGTTAACTGGATGTCTCGCTATACAGTTTTCATGTTTTTAAGATGCTGGATGCTGAAAATGTGTACTTGTTTGTTAAATATTTTCATACATTCGGTCTGATTTGAAGCCCCATCCACATTCAGATCAAGATTGTGGGTGCACGTCTATTTTTATAGGGAAAAACAAGTGTGAAATATGGTATCTACACATCATTTCCTAAAGCAGTATCATGTGATATGATTTCCCACTGCAACCACAGTGCCTACAGAGACCTGTACACCATGAGTGTTGTAGTGCAGTGCGGGTGAATCTAACAAAAACCTTCAAGAAATGAATCAATAATATTCCACTGCAAAATCAAAAGAAAACAAATTGCTTAATTTTTGTTAATAAATTAATAAATGGCTTCATGCATTTGTTTAATATACCACCTAATTGTTTCAATCACATGCAATTTCTTTTAATTTTGTGTTGAGGCAAGGCACAGTAATTGGGTTTTTGTTGTTGTTTTTTAGATTCACTCATGTCTCCTGCTCTAAATGAATCTTAAACTGCAGGTACAGGCTCGTTGTATTGCGCTGCAATACCTGTGCGCACTGACTGTAGTGTGTGTGTGAGTGTAAGCGCTGCCACTGCTGCACTCTTCTCTTTGTCCGCACACTAACACTGACAGATGGAGAGACCACATGGAGCATGGCAGTGGAGAGGGAGAGGGAGGGAGGAGATAGAGAGCAGAGGAGACGAAAAGAGGATGGTGGTGGTGGGGGGCTAGTGCACAGGCCAGGAGGAGGTGTGTGTGTGTGCCGGTGCATATGGTGCCCAGGAAAAAGCAGCCTGCAGTGGGTGTCTGCCTGCCCGTGTGTATTAGCCTACTTAGATACTGCTTCCTCATATATGTATGCTTGTGTTTGAGTGTTGTAGCTTTAATAATGTAGGCTATAAAACAGTCTGGATATTAATAAGATTCACATTCATGTGCTTGGATGACAGAGCTCTGTTTAGTATGCAGGGACCAAGATGCTGTTGCTGCCAGTGTGCGATGAAGCCAACACTGGCCTGTAGCACAGAATAAGAATGATGCCTCTCTCTCGTCCTCTTCCCCCTCCTCTCACTTCCTCCAGTGAGGATACCTCACCAATAAGAGAGAGAGAAAAAGAAACTTTGGCCGTCTCAGCCACTGTGTTGCCATAGATACCATGGCTCATAGCGCTTTACTTCCGAAATCAATGGCAGACTCGAGATGGGAAAGGTGGGAGTTTTGTGTGTGCAGAGCTTGCACATGTGTGTTTTGTGTATGTGTGCATGGAAATGTTTGACACCTGTCAACATGCGAGGATTGTTATTTAGTCTTTAGTGTGCTTACTGCTGCTGTGAGATTGCAGTGGGTACCCTCCTCAAAACATTTAGGGTGCGTTCACACTTGTAGTTCGGTTCTCTTGGTTCGTTTGGTCTGGACCAAAAAAGAAAACGATACATTTTGTCCTGGTCCGCTGAGCGTTCACACTGGCATTTTTGACAGTGAACCTAAAGTTCACCGAATACCCCAAACAAAAGGTGTGTTCGACTTAAAGCGGCGCTGCGCAGACCGATCTGTGTTTGACATCAAAGTACCCATTCAGAGATCAGTCTGCTCAGCGCCACTTTAAGTCGAACACACATAATGCCATCTGCTGGACTAAGCGCACTCATTGCTGCGTGTACTTATGATTTTATTTTCACCACGTGCGAACTCACAAAGAGCTCATAAAAGGCACTTTACCTCCTCGTTGCTCCACGTTTGCACTCTGCTCATTTTGTTTTGGATGGTACCGCTCATTCCTCGTCGTTAAATCATGTCGCATAGCGTCACATCTTGTCATTACTTCCTGTTTTTGGTTTGTTTAGAAGTGTTTGGTCCGTGTTGCGTTCATATTTCATTCGAACCGCACCAGAGTTTGTTTGGAAGACCCATCTTTTTAGCGGTCTCGGTCCGCTTGTTTGGTGCGCAGCAGGGTTCAGATGGCAGCGTTCACACTTACTCAAACGGACCGCACTAACAGAGCAATCGCACCAAGGTTCGTTTTAATTGAACCAAACATGACGAGTGTGAACACACCCTCAAACAAGCACTAGGTTGGCTTGATACCGATATTTTGGCTTTGTTATAATTCCATCTCTGCACTAATACTAAATCAATACCTTGAAAACAACAGGCGGTAGTTTGTCGTGCAGCTTGAATAATTACTAAACCAATCATTGAAATAAACATAAAATCTGTCATGTACAGATGAGGCAGGCAGATAATGGCAGATAAAACCCATCTTTAAATCAAGCAGGGTCATGGAATCTATTACTGGTGTATGAAATTACATGAGCAATTATGGTACGTGAAATACAGTTGTGTCAGCATGTTTCCAGTTATGTTTCTGAATATATTCTCTAGAAATATTTCAAAACAAAAACATATTTTGTTATAATTGATCAAGGAATAACAACTGTTAATTTACTTTGATGGACATATTAATATGAATACTTGATGTAATTTTCTCTTACTTGTATACTTGGCGTCTGTTGTGTCATCTTATCAGTGGCTGTTCTAACACTTTGAGTATTATTATAGTAATGATAATGATTTTTAATAATTATTGACGTTTGGTAATCAATGCATTGAGTTTTCATTCTCACATTAATGCATTTTTTACACATATTGACCATGTTCATGGTCATTCTCGTAGAATTTAAGTTGTTTCTGTTGTCATATTACGTTTCAAATTGGTTGTACTGTTCAGAGTTTTAAAAAAGCAACAAAAAACAAAAACGCTCTAACACTTGTTACTACACCTGCCTGAACTGCCAGAACATTTTGTACCTTTTCCCCCTGCCACTACTGTGTAACCCATAAACACTCACTCACTCATTTGTTCTATAAAGTTCTGCAGTTATAAAATATTTTTGATGACGTATTTTCAACCCGGATTTTGCTCGATCATTCGATCAACAAAAAGCCAATAGGATTTTTTTTTTCCATTGGCTTTTGCATTATTGCAGAAAATAAGCTTTGTGGCTAATAAAAGTTTATTCATTAAATTAATCTAATACGAGTTGGAATGTTTGCTTTAGAATAGTTAGCAAGAACGCAAATATATATGTATATACACAACCAGACTACAAAAGAAGTGTGTAGATGAGTTTACCTGTACAGCATGATGACGTTTAATGTCCCCGACAACCTCTGTAGACCCATTTAGCCACTTGTTGACAATCAGCTATTTCAAGAAACATAAAAATAATCACAAGTAAGGTATTACTGATGTATTTTATGACATAGAATAAAACGTGAAAATAGAGCTTGTTGTAACCGCAGACCTAATTTCAGGTATTTAACCAACAAACCTCTTAAAAAACAAATATCAGAATGATGTAACCAGAAATGCTCAAATGCTTACTGATTTCTAGATTTTAGGACTTGTTCCTGCAGCACTTTCCACTGACTCCTATTGCTTTATACTGAGCCAATGGTGTTTTGGATCACTTAACCCTAAATCAAACCCTTGTAGAAAAAGTTCAGCATTGTTACATTATTTAGCTTCAAGCATTTTTACATTTCATTACACTCACACAAGCTAGTTATATCAAAGAACAAACAAGAGCTTAGTGGCTATCCTCATTCCTCAGGCTTTATCGCTTGTTTTCCCAACACAACTGAAGGAGAGAAACAGGAAGATAAAGAGGGAGGAACACCTGGGTCTCACACCCCCTCGTACACAAAAAAAGAAAGACAGCTGTCTCTTTCCATATGGCAGTCATGGATATGACACTTGAATTGCACACACACACAGTATCAACACAAGCTGCTCTGCTCTCTTCTGAAAGACCTTCACTATTTCATGCCTGAAACCGTAGTGAACTGCAATACGGCAGACTCGCACACGGTTTCCACGCAGTGACACAATGAGTTCATTTTAATAGTAGAGCTTTAAAGCCGAACTTTTGTCACTGTTGTGTCAGCTTCCTCTGCTTCCACGTAGAAATATGTATTGTGGCATTATACATATGCCAGTCGAACAGTCGTGTCATTATTTTATATTTAGTGTAATAGCGGCACCTCATCCTGCCGACGTAGACTGTCTTATCTTTGCCAAGGAGCCTCCAAACTGTCATATCCCGAAAGAAAGACGGTGGGAGGGTGGGTGAATTGTCTTAAAGGAGGCAGCTCTCAAAACGCTCACTGACTTGAGAGAGTGACAAGGAAGGAGAGAGAGCGAGTTAAGGAGCTTTGAAAAGGATTAGGTGCAGAATTTAACTTTTTTTGTAGCCAAGATGCCTTCTCAGAGCAATTTGCCTTGAACGCTGAAACATGGTTAATCCCTTCTTAAAAGAACATAATCCAACAACCCTGCTACCTGATCCACACTGCAAAGAGACTGAGAGCTGTGCTGCTCCACTTTACCTGAACCAACACGCACTCACTTGAAAAACACGCCGAAGGAAGCCCTACACACTTTGCCGTCAACTGAAACACTCGTTTACAAACTCGAGCCTCCGACACAGAACGTCCTTACAGAGTTTTGGGTGTGTTAGAGCTGCTGCCGAGAGAGAGTGTGCCAAGGAGAGCATTTCAGGAGGAATGCAAAAAAGACTGAGTACTGCTTACTGAGTACTATTGCTGGGCGGTATGACCAAAATTTTATATCACGGTATTTTTCAAAATTATACCAGTTTCACGGTACATAACGGTATTTTTTTTCATGCATGACCGGGTGTTAACCATATTTTCTACTGATTGAGAGAGGAAATACTGCAGTATATTGACTTAGAATGCCCTATTTTACTGTCATGATGAGAGTCACTCTCATTTATAATCACGGCATCGTCTGATAAAATCAACCTGCATCTACACTAAAGAGCGGCTATTTTGGCTATAGTACATTTTTGTCTCAGGCAGCGCACTGCCTGCGTCTGAGTAACAAACTAAAAAAAACAACAAACAAAAAAGTGCATGTGATATTAACAGACGAACTATGCTCATATTTATAATTCCAAACAATCAGTAGGATTGGAAACGCTGTTTTGTACTCATTTTTTGACGAGTCGGCTGCGGTGTGGCCAACTGAATGTGCTGCTTCTCTGCCGCTCACTGCACAGAACAGACGCCGAGAGAGGTACACTTCTCCGGGAAAGTCAGACCTCGCGTTCGCGGGACAGCACTGGCGAAATCTTCCAACTGAACCATAGCTAAGGTTTATCCAAAAAAGTCGCTAGGTTTGTCAGTATGAATATTATATGGAAAAAAGCCACTCAAAGGGTCTGAAAGTTGCTAAATCTAGTGCTGAAGTCGCGCTTGTGTGTGTGTGTGTGTGTGTGTGCGACGCGGGAGCTGATGGCATGGGGCGGTGGATATTTGTGGCGGTCAATGTGGATATTGTGGATGAGTTCTTCTGTCATATCACGTTCTATTAGTTCTACAGCTTCAGTTTCGGAACTTTCACGCTTAGCAACAGCTGTTCCCTCACCACAGTGCAACAGTGAAAAGGGACCCCTTTCAAACAGTGTCGCATTTTGAATGTTGTTTAAGCGACATACGTATTGCGGTATTTTAGAAATTCATATCATAACAAAAATAAACACCGGTATTCGGTATGAACCGGTATACCGCCCAGCACTACTGAGTACTGTGCGGTATACACTGCACACTGAAAAAAAAAGGTGTAGAAACAATTTTCACTCAGAAATTGTTAGTAAATCTAAAACAATTACAAAGAAATGGCAAGTAACAATGAATTAAACATAGTACACTGAGCATTTTTTGCAACGTACTCAAATAACCTTCTTTTAACATTAACTTTGTAAAATCATTTTTTTGGTGTATGCAACACTTACTGGGGGAAAAAAGCATTATCATGCTATTTTTGGTAAGCTGTATCTCTTTTGTACCTTTTTTCTGCCACTATTGTGCAACTGTTAAACACTCACACACATTTGTTCTACAGAGCGCTGCAGGGACGGCATATTTTTGTAGACCAACCTGAAAGTTCTCTCAACGAAAAACCAATAGGCTTTTTCTACTGGCTTTTGGATTATTTCAGAAAATAGGGTTTGTGATCAACAAAAGTTTGATTCTTACACGATTTGTTCATGATGATAAACTTTACTTAAACGATCACAAGCCAACACGAAATGCAATCTCCAAAAGTAAAGCTGAAGTTAGCCTATAAATAAAGTACACCATGCTGCATGACTTCAGAATCACATTTACCAAGCTTACAGTTTACACTGTGCTGCATACTATTGTATACTGTGCGTTTTTAATCCACTTTTTGTTAAAATATCTCAACTTTTGTGAGTCTGGGATCTAAGAAAGAAAGTAAAAAATAGTCAAAAACATCATGTTATATCGGCGTGTGAATCATTGACTGACTGGGCAGCTGCCTTCGATTTTGGATAGTCTATAGGTCACTCTCGTTGACAGACAGATCTAGTGTATTTCCGGGTTGAAAGTAAAATGTGTGTGACATTGATATGTATTTGTGATTTAAAACTCTGAACGTCTTCGGCAGTGCTCACGTAGCAAGAGCGCCAACAGATCAAATCTGTCAACCCCAAGAGTCAATGATGCTTTGAGATTGTTTTTTCAGTATTTAACTGTCTTTGTGTTTTGACAGGCAGTTGTTGTATTTATTTGTAAAGTATGCTACTGTTCTCTTTACAGTAGCTACTAATGTTTTTAGAATGACATTTATAATGTTACAAAATATTTCTGTTTCAAATAAATGCTGTTCTTTTGAACTTTCTATTTACCAAAGAATATATATAAAAAAAAAAGGAACACAACATTAAGCAGCACAACAGTTTTTAACATTGGTAATAAAGAGCAATGTTTCTTGATTAACAAATCAGCTAATGATTTTTGAAACATTGTTTGACAATGAAGACTGGAGTAACAGCTGCTGAAAAGTCAAGTTTACATTTTAAAATGTATTAAAATAGAAAAAAAGTCATTTTAAATTGTAATAGTATTTATTTATTATAATGCAACCTTGGTGAGCATAAAAGCCTTCTTTACACATTTAAAAATCTTACAGTCCCCAAACTTTTGAATGGTAATGTATTTTTTTTTATTAAACTATTTTATTTTATTTTTCCAGTTTATTTATATGTAATGTATATTATATTTTATTATATTATGTATATATTATATGATTTATTATAAATACATTTTTATATTGTTCATATATCTGTATGTATTACTAATTTATATTGAACGTTTTTACCGTTATTATATATAAAGGGATGGATGGATGTATAGAATTATTGTGCAGAAAAGTATGAATTGAGAGATTTTTGAATATATTTTAAACATTTAGAGGGTGAAATGCAACATAAAACAGTGGTTTTCTGACACCAGGTTCAATATTTTAATTTGCACATAATGTGTACGCACTCTCTATTGTTGGAAAGGACTCTCGCAGTTAGAACTGCAAGTATCAGGAAATCTACAGTTTCTGTATCCTTTATCGTTTTGGTTTTTCTCTCTATTTATGTGAATTTTCCTTTCTTTGTTGCTCTCATTCTTTCTTTCTGTTTGCAACCTGAGGAGCACTGCACACTGTGTTTGCCACCCACTCTCCACTGCCTGTGGACTCGCAGCGAGAGACAGAGATGGAGAGAGAGAGAGAGCTGCGTGTGTTATTTGGGAGAAGTGGCTGCTTTAGCTCTCCTCTCTCATTAGAGGACACTGGGAATGCTGCAGCGACCACACAGCAGCCCTTTCGCTCACTGTTTGGACATGAAACAAATACTTTCTGCTCCTATGCAAGTGTTTGCAGACTCTTCAGGAATCCTTCCTGTACCTTGCTTTTTCACCTCTAGAATCCTTTGTTACGGTCCTGGGCTGGCCCTTGACGCAGTACTGTATTGATAAGATTGATGGCACGTTGAGTGATGCCAGCTAGTTCCCCTGACCCACATTTGTTTTTTCCCACTACCACTTCTGTCCCGTTACCATGGGTTACTCGATACGAATAGTGCTGGCATCACGATTGTTAGTGCATTTTATCACATTTATGGTCAGTTTGATTGAAGCCAGCTTTCCTATCAGGCACTGCAGCAGTCACCTATCAGAGAGGACCCATTGTCCCCCAGGCGGTGATAAGGATTCTTCAGGCTGACGTTGTGGAGTTTGGGGCTTTATCTGTTGGCCGCATTATGTTTGTTTAAACGAATGAGACGTAATGGAAGGGTTGGACTGACGCTTTGAGGGTATACTTGGCATGAGCTTTCTGCTCCAGCAGGTGTGGGCGTTTGGATCTTTTTGTTTTATGTAGGTACATTACAGAGTATCTGTCTGTTTTGTGACATATTGAGGAGATCATTTTCATGGTTTTACTTTGGCGGCAACAGATATTATTGGACTGAAGGATAAAAAAATAACTGCTTTATACAAGGAATATTGGGTTCTTGTCTTTATAAAAAAAGTATTTTTTTTTTTATGTTGCTGTTGTTGTTTTTTTTGCCAACTAAGTTTAACCTAAACTAGGGGATTTCAAAATGTACAGACCTGGAAACACCCTTAATTTTCTTGATATAACTTTCAAAAATAACCAACATTAAGACTGACGTATGATATAATAGTCAGAATTTTTATTTATTTATGTTTTTTATGGAATCGTTTATTAAACCATTGGACAAAATCAGAAAAATAAACATTTGCATTTGTTTTTGTTTTTTGGATTGTGTTTGATACATTAGGATTTTATGGCTCACATTTCATGGTTTTACTTTGGCGGCAACAGATATTATTGGACTGAAGGATAAAAAAATAACTGCTTTATACAAGGAATATTGGGTTCTTGTCTTTATAAAAAAAGTATTTTTTTTTATGTTGCTGTTGTTGTTTTTTTTGCCAACTAAGTTTAACCTAAACTAGGGGATTTCAAAATGTACAGACCTGGAAACACCCTTAATTTTCTTGATATAACTTTCAAAAATAACCAACATTAAGACTGACGTATGATATAATAGTCAGAATTTGTATTTATTTATGTTTTTTATGGAATCGTTTATTAAACCATTGGACAAAATCAGAAAAATAAACATTTGCATTTGTTTTTGTTTTTTGGATTGTGTTTGATACATTAGGATTTTATGGCTCACAGTGGTGGGAGAACTTGCACAATTGGTGGCTGACTAAATACTTTTTTGCCCCACTGTATGGTTATAAAGGAAAATGGCCAAAAAGTAAGATGAAATTCTGATAGCTTGAAATGTAAATCAGTAAGATATTTGTAACAGCAGACTACTCACATAATGCTTATAATTATCAATTGTCACTAATTTAGGGGCCTTAGAGGAATCAAATATGATACAGTATACATTATAGGGTTAAGCTTAACAGATAATGTTAATACAGATCATTTAAAATGTAAAATGCTTTATATTAGAATATGCTTTATATTACCCCCAGGGCTCAATGGAAAGTACCAGGGATATGGATAGGAATTCTTAAAGGTGCACTAAAGGAGTATTTTAGGTTAAATATAACAATATTTGTTGACCGTGTCTGTAATATGTTAGTGATTATCACAGAAAATAATTTTTACTTGTCACTCAAATTGTAAAAAGAATGGAAAGTTTT
This sequence comes from Sinocyclocheilus grahami, assembly GCF_001515645.1. NCBI lineage: Eukaryota > Metazoa > Chordata > Actinopteri > Cypriniformes > Cyprinidae > Sinocyclocheilus > Sinocyclocheilus grahami. The sequence goes on from NW_015505750.1 coordinate 643,682, forward strand.
TCACAGTAATGCACTTAGTGAAAGCTAAACAGGCAGATGTACTGAAGAGTTTGACACAAGAAATGCAGTTCTTTTCTAGGTAAATGAACATCCTTGTGTGGGGTTTGATCACAGCTGGTGTTCAGTGTACAAGTGTGGAAGCAGTTTCCACCCAAACTATTTAGGTGCTGCAAGCAATTTTTCCGGAATGCAATATAAAAGTGTCTCTCTTACCTGACAGATAAATGGAAAAAAAAAAAAATCAGAAATATTCTCTGCCTGTCAGTTAATGTGCACATCGGATTTGCTGAAGTAGGGCTAGCTGATGTGTCTTTGGAGGGGTTTTGGTGTTTGATTTAGGGAATGGTGGTTGTCTAATTTGCTATATCTAGCATGAAATTGACTTTCAGCACCTGATGAAGAACCAAAATCTCAAAATATTGTGCAGAATTGGATCACAGGAGAAGAATCAGTTCAGTAGTGTTCTGGAAGTAAAAATCTCGTTTATGTTCACCATAGAGAAATGCATCTTTAACAATAACATATAAACCTTTAAAGACATTTCTAAATGAGTGCTGACATTAAAAAATGGTATATGCTTCTAAGAGAAAAGTCCATGTGATCTAATTCACTTGAAAGAAAAAGTGTATGAAAGTCACACTTTTTATGAAAGAAGTCTCACATGCTCAGCAAGGATGCATTTATTTGATAAAAAAAAAAACAGTGAAACCAATAATACTGTGAAATATTTATACAATTTAAAGTAACAGTTTTCTATTTTAAAATGTTAGAATGTATCCTGTCATGAAAAACTGAATTTACTTCAGTCTTCAGTGTCACATGATCCTTCAGAATGCATTCTAATATGCAGATTGAATCATTCTAAATTGCTGCTCAAGAAACATTTTTCAAAAGTCCAAAAGAACAGCATTTATTTGAATGTGTAATCTTTTGTAATTTTATGAATGCCTTTGTCCCTTTACATTAAAGAGTCCTTGCTGAATAAAAGTATTAATTTCTTTCAAAAAAAATCTATCTTACTGGCCCCAAGCTTTTGAATGGTAGTGTATATATTGAATATTGTACATTTTGTGTATTATCAATATTTTGCAATCATCATAATAATCATTGACTAATGGCTTAATTCGCAGTGCTTCTGTCTTTTCCAGTTTTCAAATACTTTTTATAATTCACTTACTGGGATCATCTAATTGTTTGGTCCATTTCTTAGAAGTCTTATTTTTTAATCCATTGAGAAAATTAATAGAAAAAAATTCCCATAACCAAGGCCGCAAAAATTGAGTGTCCACTGTTGTGTCTTTTTGTGTCTGTATATGTGGCTTTTTCTGCCTGGCTGTGCCGTCATATAATATAATTATTTCCCAAGCTCCCTGACTTTCACCCACACACACACACACACACACCCCACACGCTCTCACCTCCTAGCCAGTGGAGCTCAACGAAGCCAGAGATAATTCACTTTGCACACTAACTTTCAATTTGGTCCTGCTCCCTCCTGCGAAACGCGCTGCTCTGCCAATCACAGACACCGCTGCTTCAAGGCGGAATTGAATCATTCACTTACTGTGTGTGTGTATGCACTGCTCGACATTGTGGCATGTTATGGCAGAGCTTCAGCACTCTGGCCTAGTTACCAAAGATGAGAGCGATCTTCAAACACACCCAATTTCGCCCCTCCCTACCACCATTTTCTTCTCTCCCCCCTCGTTCACTTTTCTTTCTCTCAACATGAATTGGCTTTTCTCTGATAGATAAATGACTCTATTATGCCCAATTGAATCAATTCATTAGTGGTAATGGATCGTTTCTGCCCATTTCCATTGAGAAAGAGGGAGTGAGAGAAGAGGATACTGCAGGTACAGTCTGGTTGTGGGAAATGAAGGGTTGAGATGGGAGATCTACGACTATTTCGTCGTGTGTGTGTGTGCGCAGATGAAGAATAGAACATATCAATACTAAGGAAAATAAGGACTCTCTTTTTCTCCCTCTAACTCAATTTTCTCCACTCCACTTTCAAGCATTCAATACCAATGACCCCTAAATATGATGATCTCCTTTTGAGGGACTTGATTTACATGTAGGATTGGGTATCGTTTGAATTTTATCGATTCCGATTCTGCTTATCGATTCCGATTTCCGATTCCAATAAGATAAAAAAATCCATTAAACAAATTTTAAGTCAAATATTTAGATGCCAAACATATTTATTCTGTTTTGTCTATGGTTTTATCAAAAAAATACCACAGAAAAAAACAACTAACGACTAATATAAATTTTATATTATAAAACATTAAATTGTTTAAGACAAGTAAACTAATTAATTGGCAATAGCATAAATAAATAAAAATTAACAAATGTCAGGTTCAAAAGTATAAAAACACTGTATAATTTTCTTTTCATAAATAAAATATTGATTAATCCTCATTAAATTTACGAAAGATATTCAGTCAGTTGATGATTTTCTTTTGTTCTTTGGTTAACATTAATGATAGGCAGCACGTTTATTAAACGGCTGTCTCTTTAACACCGAACACACACATCTAAAAATACTGTTACACATGCGTTTTCTTTCTCATCTGTTTACATTCACTTAAGACAAAAAAAACGGCTGTGTTTATGATGATATACTGACGTATTTCGTGCATACTGGTCGATAAATGTGAAAGAGAAGTCAATTCTGGCCCGGAACAACCTTTGTGGAAATGCACGGAACCGTTCGAGAACGGACACAGATCGGGAACCTGCATCGGGACCACTGTTCTCTGTGCTCGCGCTTCAGATGTGTGCGCTGCACGCAAACAGTGTGCAAGTTCTTTCCCTTCCTGCACTTAAATAGTTTAAAATCACATTAAAATGTGAACGCGGGAATCGTTAAGCGGAATCGAAATGCACATGTCTTATCGAATACCCGATTATTGGAAATTTGGAACAGGTTCTAAAATGGAACCGGTTCTCGATACCCAACCCTCGATACCCTAACAAACCTATTTATTGTGTGTGTGGAAAATGGTGAGAATTACTATTGTAAAACTGACATTGTCATCAGAATTAAATAACTGACTTTAATTTGTACTTGAGCCAAAACTAATTATATAGATATAAAAAAAAAAGTTTACAGTATCTTAATAACACCACCAACAACAGAAATGACTTTTAACATATCACCCGCAGCGACAACCCCGATGTATATCATATGCTGAATATTGCTGATATTTGTCTTTTATTAATATCACTCCTTCGTATCATTTTATTTATCCTTTAATTAGCAACTAGCGATTAGCCTTATTTTTAATTACCATTTAGCAGTGCATGGCATTATCACACGTTTTCAGGTGTGTAGTAAAACGGTTGTCTTTCTGTAATTCATCCATGCATTAAACTTATTATCCCATTGTAAAAAATACGCCATGACAAACACTAAAACTGTCAGTGTAATGAATTAGCCAAATTATTTTGCACTTCACTGTGTTTTGTGTCGCCAGATAAGAGAGGAAAACAGTGATATTTTCAACCCCCTTCCTCTTGTCTAGTCATCTATCAGAAACCACTGCCGCCCACTGCACTAATGGTGTCATTTCACCAGCGTTCACAAACACGGACAGACACACAGAGAGCGTAACCCTGGGTCTGTTTCCCCTCTCATCCTTTCTTTCCCTCCATCGTCAACAGGCGTAACCAGTGTATCAGTCTCTTTAGCCTGTAATGAAGTAACCCCGTTTTGCCCCACTCCCCCTTTCCAGACCCCCACCGCCCCCTCCAGACCAGCCCCTGGCCACGCTGCCCCCTCTCGACACCTCTTCCCAGGGCTGATGGAGCTCTTTGTTTACATGTGTGTGTGGTGGGCTGGAGCGGACCGATAAGGAAGGCAAAGGGGAGCGAGATAGCTCTCCAAAGGGGAGTGATAACACCGAGAGGTGAAGAAAGGGAAGGAAGAGAGAGTGAAAGGAATAGATGGGACAGTGGTGTTATGCGATGAGTGAGTTGCACGCTGGGGGAATGTCAAGATGCTGGACTTGGCCCGTATGGGTTTGTTAAGCCATATTGAGAGGGAGCGAGGGAGGGAGGGAGGGAAAAGGTGAAGAGAAAAACTGAATACCAACTCCAGGTCCGGAATCCGCCCTCCTTTAAATTTCAGCTGCGTTCACGGATCCTTTGATAGCTTTGAGTAATGTGATAAATTCACGAGCGAAATGCTAAAGTGTTGGGAAAGTTACTTTGAAATTATAAGTAGCTTGAACCTTGACCAGTTACAGTTACAGAGTTCAATTACAGTAAAGCTACAGTTTTTAAAAAGACTTTAGCTACACTACAAGCTAGCTAATAGTTTCAAATAGATCCTAATAGTTTGTCACAGATAAATACTCAGATTTACTCTGGTAGCAAACATTTGTTTGTTCGAATTGATTATTAAAATAAAAAATATATAATTAAAATGCACTTAAGTTAAAGGTGCAGTAGGAGATCTTGGAAAAGGCTAACTTTAGCCTGATAGCATTGAACGCGAACGTCCCACCCTCCCTGCAATCGCCGTCCAAAGCCACGCCCCCTGAACGCATTTACGCTCACAGAGACAACATTACTACAATAGGCTACATCAGCGGCTCCCAATTCCAGCCCATGTTCCGAAGTGAAGTAAACTTCAACGGATTTCCCCCGCTCAGGGAGTAGAGAGCAATGAACACTGTGTACGGATCATATCGTTCGGAACACAATTCATGCACGTAGCTCACTTCTAACGAGCTGGCACAAGGACGGGATTAACCGCTGGGCTACATCATGTGTCATTCCCCGGTGAGAAAACTTTAAATGTACTACAGTACCAGGAAGGAAGATCGGATTGTTGATGTTTGTCTGCCATCCTCGCTCTGTTTGCACAGCGTGTGTGAACGAGCTGATGACGTATCCTGTCTGCGCGAACCCGATGCGCAGAGGTATGCTAATATATACGTTGACAGGCAAGTAGGAAAACATATTAAAACGCTCGGACCGTTGATTAGACGAACATTTCTTGATCCTACGCCTTCCACAGAATATATAAATATAGAAAAATACATTTAGACCACTTAACTTAATGATTGCTATCGGAATGTCAAGAGACTTTCAACCAGCATAACAAAAAATGTTTCTGAAGACAATCACCTATTGCACCTTTAATGTTATATTAGTTTACATTTTATTTCAATGTAACCTTGTTACAGTGTAATTATACACAACATGTACTTACTAAAGGGTTAGGAATAAGGTTTGTTGTGTGTAATTATGCACAATTTAGTACATTAAAAACATGTAACTTCTAATAAGGACAGGGTAAAAAAAAATTTTGATTAGATATCAAAAACACTTAGGTTAGGGTGTTATGGTGACAGTTCAAAATACCACCAAACACCACCAGTGAGACTAGAAAACATCATACAAATCACAGTGTAAAACTAAAGTATTTAACTGTTCTAATATAAATATTTGAATGAATTATGGGACTAAAAGAAATCTGTGAATTGCTTTACTGATGGGTTTAAACCATCTGAACTAACCAGTTCAGTAAAATTCATCAGACATCCTTTGTATGAGTTAAAAATTTGAATATTTATGTGACCATGCTGGATTATTACCTCAGTTCACTCGCTCAGCATGTTTTCATTCATATGTCCACAGTAAAAGTGTGTGTGAATTTGACTGGCCGTGCCTGAAGACCTTATAAAAAGACAATAAAATTATGGATATAGTGGACAGTTTTCACACCAGATGCTTTGTAGGAACTAAGTAAAAAAAAAGAAGAATAGTTTAAAGGCAGTAATTAAAAAAAATATATCTTTCAGACAGCTGTGTCCAGCATTAAAGAAGTCTTTAGTCAAGCACAGCCATATGAAGAAGAAAACGATATCTAGAAAGAATTAGAGAGCGATGAACAGTGTTACAGATTGTAAATGGGCATTTGAGGGGTGTGTGAGAGAGCAACTGTCTAATCCAGTGGCGGTCTCTGGTTTGGGGTCACTGCGGAGTGACTATGCTTGAAATTGTCCCTCCACACTGCTAAGCCCTGCCTATGAACTGGGATGTACGTGTGCATGTGTGTGTGTCCCTGTAAGCTGGTAGGAGGGCTAAATCAGGAGAGTCAGGGGATGGGTACTGCATTCATGGAAGAGAGGCCACACTAGAGTGACGTGGGTCCAGATCAATAGAGCGAAACAAAACGGCTTCCTCTATAGTGTAACTGATTCTAGATTGTTTTTTAATTTAATTTTATTTCTTATTATATTTTATTATTTTTGCTATTTTAAATTAGTTTATTTTAATTGTTTATTTAAGTTCAGAATGTTAGGGAATATTTGTAAGAATGAACTTCATTGCCAGATTTTTTTACTATGACGTTTCCCCTCCGCGTGTCGTAAAGTCTGAGCTATATGTGCTGACATATCCAAAGTCAGATTTATTGTAAGCACATTGGATCTCCATTTTAGCCTGTCCTCAAGGCGTTATTTTCTGTTATTTATTTTCGCTGCTCGTATGTCATCTGCCATGTTCTATCAACCCTGATCTTTTTTTCCTCACCAATTTAACAAGAGACCATTTTAAACCCCCATTTTTCTCAATCACTCACTTGGGATTTGTAGCTTGCCATGAGGAACGCCATCTTTGTGCCCGCTGCGGTGGTAAGGATTCTAAAATAGGAGGCACAGAGGGCATGCAGGAATTCTAAACCGGATCTCATTTGGGAACGTCATGGCCTGCGGACCCCGGGAGGAGTCAAAAGACAAAAACTTGACGTTCCCGCAAGGAGGACCCTGCTGCGACGAGGGCCATTTATCACTGGTTCGACCAGCTTCGGTTTCACTGTCGGAGGGGGGAGGGGGGAGGGGGGGATTTGCTGCCGCTCTTAGCTAACCTACCTGCCACTGGCAGCGTCTGTGGTGCGTGATTGAGGCCCCGACCGCCTTCCGCTACGGTTTCATTTGTTTCAGCCATAAACACCTTCACCTCCACAGCCTCATTAGCGTCCCTAGCCCTTACTGGTTGTTTTATACTCCGCACTGTTGAGACATTGGTCGTGATGTGATCATTTATTTGTTTTTGTCCGCTTTAACCTTGACGAGGAGAACTGTGAGATGGTGTGTGTTTGCATGGGTCTTTGTGAGCCGAGATCTTGATTTGCCGGGGCTGTTAAAGGCAATCTTGGTAGCTCTGGTCATAAATCAGTGTGGATGAAAGGGAAGGGAGACTATTGCTTCATCGACACCATTAGAGTTAAGATTGGATATAGAAACGTCAGGCTGCTTCACACCTGACAGTGGGTGGCAAATGGAAACACATTGGCCAAGACCAAATGGTTTGTCCTAAAGTTTGGCTGGATGATATTGCAATAAGTAACATTTTAATGGACTATATCCCTCTCCATTTCAGCTTTGCAAAAACATTTAAAGCATTCATATATGAAAAGCATTCATATATGAAAAAGCAGTTAAGACAAGTTTTATCTCTTTACGATCAAATTGTGTGATTTTGACTGAATTTATGAAATACACATAGCCTTCAGTATTTATTACACGCAGTTTGCCATAGTAAATTAGTGCCCACCCATATTTTTGTCCACTGTTTTTTTTTTTAAATGAATTTTTCCCATAAGGATTTTAAAAAAAGTCTTCATTAAAGCATTATTAGCCATGAACCAAACCAACTAGCTATAAGGTGAATCATAACATTACAAACTTTTATTTGAAGCAAAAAGGTATTTGAAAATCGGACAATAAGACAAAGATACAAGATTGAACTATAATCAAATGATTGCCAATGACAATCGAATTGGACAATGGAGAAATATAAAACTACTCGTTTAAAGTTGTTTATAGAAACCATACTTTAATTTATTGCAAAATATGCATATACTTTGTGTGTGTGTGTGTGTGTGTGTGTGTGTGTGTGTGTGTGTGTGTGTGTGTATATATATATATATTACATTGTTTGCTGTGCTTCATGGGAGTGGAGTTCCCTGCATGCTGTTTTGATATGATTTACTCGCTGCAGCTCTCTGATTGGTGGAATTTTTTGCATGATGTCATGGGTTGTAACCTCAGAACTCACTATAGGTCTGACTTTAAATGTTTATCAAAAAACAAAAAACACTCAAAAAAAAAAGCTTCTCAGTGGAGAATATGAATTGAGTTTTTACTTCTGAAACCCAACTGTTGCACTCTATAAACTGAAGTGGAGACCTTGATCAGAGGCCATCCTGAAGAGCTGTTTACACTGCTCACTCCTTGAACAAACCATCTCCAAACAAATATGTGCATCACTGGAGATCTTTAAGCTAATCTTGGCCTTTTCAGTACTTTATTTTTTTACTGCAGTGATACCTTGAAGTGTACGGTAGTTCAAGATTATTGTTATCCAATAGTTTTAAACCACAACCATAATCTTGGCTTCCTCCACCAATACCTAATCTCCATATTTGATTGGAAATATGGAGATTAGGTACTTGGCCTCTTCACCAAACCCACTTCAGACCTGTTACCTCCTCAAGTGCAGTAAGTTTATCAGGTAAAGAAGAAAATCAAATCAAGCCACGTGCTATGCTTCATGTACCACAATCGCTCACTCTGCAGTTTACTGTTTCTTCATCTGAATAAACGCACAGAGGTTATGGAGCTGCATTCCAGCATTGAGAAGGTGGTGTGAGGCTTGAGGCGGATCAGTCCTCCCTCAAAGCTCGGCCCTTGCTCTGACTCTGCCTCAGGAATGCCTGGCATTCTCTCAGCCCCTCCGATGTCTAGTGTGTGTCGAGGAGAGAACATCAGTGAGGGAAGGTGGTTTTAGGTCTATGACTAGAACAGGACAAATTAAAACAATTTCCTTATTCAGGCTGTTTGAGAGACTATGGTGAAATGTAAGCGAATTCACAGAGATGGGGTTCTGGGGTTCATATTAACTTGGGGACAGTTTGCAGTTGGGATATTGCTTTATCAGTTTATCAGATGGATAGTTCACCCAAAAATGGAAATTGTCATCATTTAATCTCCTTCATATTTCAAAACTGTATGACTTTCTTTCTTTGGAACATACAGGTTTGGAATGACATGAGGGTGAGTAAATGATGACAATTTTCATTTTTAGGTGAACTATCCCTTTAAGCTCCACCCTGTTAGCTTTTTGTAAAATCTCTTTAACAAAAACCAGTTCCTCATGACATCATCATCTAGGAAGTGGCAGTATTTTGGTGAGAAAACAACAGCTCAACATCAGCAAGTATTAGCACTGGAGATTATGATTTCTGTGATGTGTTGCGTTATTAGACTTGTCTTGTCTGTCTAATTCCTCTGTCCATTCTGTTTGATGACATTATGATATTATCAACATTTCAAATAATGGTTAAATTTTTTTTAAAATTAGGCTAGCTTTAGGTTTACACCCTCATGTAAACTTAATCTCAGTACCTCACTGAGCAATTGCTAACTTGATTGTTGTGTGTTTCCATCCTATTTGACATGATTTCTTGCAATTGTGTACTGTAAATCTTGTTAAATAAAGTTTAAGTGCCTGATCTTGAACAGAGTATGTATTTTAATGTAGATATTAATACAGAATAGAAGTCTGGCATACCCTTTTATAGAAATATGTCCTTAAATTCCAAAACAAGCATGAAAGTATTTCAAATGTCGCTTGGTTTAAAGTGTAGTGCATAACAGGAATGAACCAAACCCAAAATATTATGTCCAAAATGGCCTGGATTCATCTCTCCTTTCTTATCTCTTGTTTCTTTGTTTGATTGTATTTTTGTATTTTCCCTCTACTTAGTCTTGTTTATCTTTCTCCCACTTTTTCTAGGCTGTTCACTCTTTTTTTCTTGGCCTCACAATATTCCATCCCTTGTTCATTGCCCCTCCTTTTTTGGTCTTTTCTTACTCTCTTCTTTTCTTTTTTTTTGTGTGTGGTGGTGAAAGATCTGTCTTGTTCTAGCCATAAAGTCTTCCATCCTTCTCCCCCTCCTTCCTCTCTTGTCCCTCCTTCACTCTTTCCCTTCCTCCCTAATGGTTGCTCTTTCCAGCTCTTGCTCCTATCAGCAGTGTGATAATGTTACGTCAGACGCTAATCTGGCAGTAGAGATTCTCTCTCTCTCTCTCTCTCTCTCTCTCTCTCTTTCTCTTTCTCGCTCTATTCATCATCAGCCTCTACCTTCCTCATGCCCTCGGCATGTTTTCTGCCTTATCTCTGTTGTTTTCAGCTTGTTGCATGGTTTTATTTCCCACCATCTTTTCCTCCACTTTGTTCAGTTCTGTTCTTCTTTGAGTGTTTATGGGGAATTTTTCTGACATTGTGGTATGCTCACTTATCATTCTGATCATTGTGGATTGTTCTAGTGAATTTGGTATAATAACATATTTGGAGTGACCCACCCATCAGAGATTTTCATACAGTATGTTGAATGACATCACTGAAACTCACACAGATTTCTTCTCTCTGGAGAGCCAAGAACACACACAGCCTGTATGTTATAGAAGTCATGTGGAAATACACAGTCCTTAGAAGGTGTCTTTAATTCAGTGTGCTGTAGCTGATTTGGAAAGTGTTTGATATGTATGTTTGATCATATGTTTGCTCCTTTATTGCTATTTGAGGCATTTGACCTTGGCGTGGGAATCACCTCTGTAGATGAGGGTGCTCTACGCTAGTAATAGGACACTTAAGACATTTAAGTAATTTAAGACACAATATACAGGGGCCACATGGTCAAAATTTCAAATTCTTTCAGTTTGTTTGTTTGTTTGTCTTGGCCAGTTTTGTGCATTTTTTGTACTTATTTCAATTTTTAGTTTCCCTTGATTTTTTAAAAATGTTTTTGAACAATTTAAAAGTTATTTTTATGCTCACCAAAGCTACATTTATTTGAATAACAATGCTGTAAAAACAGTAATATTTTGAACTATTATTAACATTTTAAATAACTTTTTTAAAAAAATTAAATAACTTTTTAACTAAAATGTTTATTTTAATAGATTTTAAAATGTAAATAATTTCTGTGATGGCAAGGCTGAATTGTCAGCAGTAATTTGAAGTAGACTTTTTTCGTAATAATCTAAAAGTCTTTACTTTTGATGTAATGTTTCCTTGCTGAAGAAAAACAGTAATTTCTTTAAAAAAAAAAATAACATTTTCTTTGACGTTATGTAAACGTTATGAAGAAGCTTTCTTCTTTAGCAAATCTCAAAATCAATGTTCATCTAAATTAGCATTTTAAAAAAAATTCGAGTGCAATTTTTTTGTCAGTACATTATAGAATTATAATAATAATTAATATCAACCATTTATCAGTTATCAACCATAACCTCAAATAATTATCAGCTAATCTGTCATGACCAGAATTGTAATATTATTGCATCACCATTTTTACATTTACATTTAGTGATTTAGCAGACACTTTTATCCAAAGCAACTTACAAATAAGGACAATAGAAGCAATCAAAGCCAACAAAAGAGCAATATGTAAGTGCTGTGACAAGTCTCAAAAAGAATAGAGAACGTTAGTATTAGAGGGTAATTTTTTAAATAATAAATAAAAAGAAAACTAGTAGAATAGAAAAAGATAGAGAATGCTAGTGTCAGAAGGACATTTTTTTTTAAATAAAAAGAAAACGAGTAGTTAGAATAGAAATAGAATAGAGAGTGCAAGTGTTAGATGGTCAGGGTTTTTTAATGAATATAAAGAAAACTATTAGATAAAATAGAAATAGAATAGAGTGCTAGTGTTAGAGGGTGTAGATGGAAGAGATGTGTTTTTAGTCATTACTTGAAGATGGAAACAGCTATTTTATTAGGCTTTTTTATTTTTAATTACAAATCTCTTGCTTTGAATGAGACAAAATAAGAGTTGGCCTGCCCTCTGTTGTATTGAAAGTGCATTATATTCGTCCTAATGAAGCATGGCGGGGTGGGGGAGCTTAAATCTGACAAGTCAGCAAACCTTCTCTTTTTCTTGCTGACCTGTGCTCCTATCTGTCTCTCGCTCTCTCTTTCTCTCTCTCATGTGTTCTCCACGCCACTTCCTGAATTTCTTTCTGATGCCTGCTATAAAGCTAGATGGATTTGCTCGTCAGTCTCAGGGTGTGATTGGTCAGAATGGACCATCTTCATCTCATCTCTCTGTGCTTCTCTGCTCTTGAGCATTTGATTATGTCTGCCCTCCCACATGTCACCCTTGGATTGGAATAGCACAAACAGTTCCTGCTGAACTGGCAGAAAAAGCTCTTACCTTATCTTGTCTCTCCCTTTTCCGTCTCTTGCAAGTAAAAGGTCAGGCTTCTTACTGTACACTAGCTGCAAAGCAAAATTACTTGGTGAGGTGCATCAACTAGACCTGTGGACATTTGTCACATTTTCTGCACTGATTTTACAGGAACATCTGCGGAAATGAATTTAAACATGGAAAAATGTGTTAAGACTCTGATCATAACTTAAATCTGTACATCATCAATAATTACCAAACTCTGCGGGCATATTTGCAACATCTCCGGGCAGCTATTTCGGGCATCCAAGACCAAGTCCTATCTAAATGAATGGGGGAATCCTTAAATCTCAAAAACTGCGTGCTGAACTCACAATTAAATAACATATTTCAAATCAGCAACAAAATCTGAAATGAACTGCCCCATGAATGTTGTTCCTTCTGCTTAAACAGCATTAAAAAAAGCTTATTTTTCAGGCTAGACCAGCCAATGCACATGTGCAGTCCTAAGCGTGAGTCTCAGGTTTCTATGAGAACCGGAGCTTCTAATGGCAGCTGCAGTGACGCAATGATTTATCAATCAGCGATTGGCTCTTTCACTTAGAAGGCGGGGCATATTCCACCATATTGCGCATTGGAGTTTCTCCCATTCATAAACAATAGGAGTGAACCGTATTTGTATATCTATAGTCTTTGTAATTACCTAAAGCAGCAATTAAAGTGTCACAGAAATACTGATGCAGAACGCCAAGATAAATTAGATTTAGTCAGCATGAAAATTACACATTATACACACTTCTGGTGTTTCGGCACATTTCATCAGTGCATGTTATTCCAAACGAAAAAAAAAAAGTCATAATTTTTATGGCATGCTTCACCTCTGAAACTTTCATCTCATTGACTGACCACTTTTCAGGATCCAGCTAATTTCCAGCAGATGAAAACTGCTTGCCGTTTTGTCTCATTGAATATAAATGGGGATCTTTCTTCGCTTTTTTTTTTTTTTGGACTTTAAATGTTAGTTTTATACATATTATGTGTGTCTCTGTATATTGAGGAGTATGTGTTGTTTGTAACCAACTTAGTTTTGAGTAGCCATCAGAAATATTATTTTGTAAACTGTTTTTGTGGCTATCTTTTTAGACATCTTAAAGAAGGTTTGTTTCAAGCTTGTAAAAAGTTTGATTATTGACATTCTTTTAAAATTGTCATGATTCTTTGGCAAATATTTTCCTTTCCTTAGCAAGTTATTGAAGTAACGAGGTGGAAGTATGCTGTAATTACTCAAAATAGGCCTTTGAAATCATTAATATCATGTTTATGTAATTCTTATCACTTGCATTTCTTAATTCTCTGTCTTGCTCTTTTCTTTCTCTTCACTCTTTCAATCTCTGGTCAAACTGCGGGAAAGAGTATTATTTTCTTCTGGAATGTCACATTGAACTATATTTAGTCTTGTTTCCGTTCCTCCTTTTCCGTTTCTTTCCTTTTCTTTTTTTTGTAGAAGAGACGAAAATAGCGATGGTCATGTCTTCAGACTCACCTGGGAATTCATGCACAATTCTGGGTGTGTGTGTGTGTGTGTCTAACTGCCTTTCCTAAATTACTTTTACTAATTATATTTAACCTGGTAGAGATGTAGAAGAGACGAAAATAGCGATGGTCATGTCTTCAGACTCACCTGGGAATTCATGCACAATTCTGGGTGTGTGTGTGTGTCTAACTGCCTTTCCTAAATTACTTTTACTAATTATATTTAACCTGGTAGAGCAAATTGTTCTCTAATTCTAAGTATGTAACTCATTTCTTTGGATGTAGTTGTGCATCCAATCAGACATCCACTGTCACACAGGAGATTTTTTTGCTTGTTTAACTTGACAAGTTCAGACTTGAACATGCATCAACCTTAGAACCAATCATATTTGTGCTCTTTTAACAGCTTTTTAGCTTTTCAAGAGTGAAAAGGCTTGTGGCCATCTTATTCATATGTTACATGTCTTCTCATTGCTGGTTTTATTAAGCTAAACATCTGTAGTTAAAACTGTGAAAGTTTAAAAAAGTCGCTTGGATGTTTTGGTGGAGAGATAGAGGAATGATTCAGGACAGTGGACTTGTCAAGTAGCTATGCAAAAACTGACTAGTTAATCCTAATATTTGTAATATTTAAGATTATATAGTGGGATGAACTTAGTGGAAACTTTTCAGAGCGAGTTGGACTGTTCTAACAGTGTGTTTTATCATGCTAACAATAGCTGATAGACTGTTGGCATGCTCTCTGAATTCATCCAAAAAGTTTGGGGTCGGGTCTTTTTTTATATAATTTTATTCAGCAAGGATACATGAAATTGATCAAAAAAGTGACAGTAAGACCAACTTAACGAGGCTTCCTTAAAACTGACTAGTCAACTAATCGTTCAGACAACCCACAACTAGTTTATTTTGGAAGTATTTCAGCACATCCCAGGAAGGGATGGTTCCAAATATTGTGAACGCTCTCTGAACTCCCACCCAGTTTAGCATGCTTCATTGGGAGAGAGTGACAATTCAAATCGAAGCAGTTTTGACTCTTCAAGTGGGTGCAGTGTTGCTGCAAATTGGCCAATACAGAGGCTATGCTTCCTTAAAACTGACTAGTCAACTAATCGTTCAGACAACCCACAGCTAGTTTATTTTGGAAGTATTTCAGCACATCCCAGGAAGGGATGGTTCCAAATATTGTGAACGCTCTCTGAACTCCCACCCAGTTTAGCATGCTTCATTGGGAGAGAGTGACAATTCAAATCGAAGCAGTTTTGACTCTTCAAGTGGGTGCAGTGTTGCTGCAAATTGGCCAATACAGAGGCTACGGCTTCAGGTGTTTATTGAAATAGAGGAAAGCAGTTGGTCTTTTTCATGACCATTAGATATTGAAAAAGCCAGAGTCAGTTTTACTACTGACAGTAAAAGCTTAAAGGGGTCATATGATGCGATTTCAATTTTTTCCTTTCTTTTTTGAGTGTTACAAGCTCTTGCTGCATAAAGAAGATCTGTAAAGTTGCAAAGACTGAAGTCTCAAATCCAAAGAGATATTCTTTATAAAAGTTAAGAGTCAACCATGCCTACCTAAAACGGCTCGTTCTAACACGCCCCCACATGTCTACATCACAATGTGGGAAGATTTGCATAATGCCGCCCAAAAGTTCATGCAAAGAAAGAAGGCGTAACTTATTCTTGCTGTAGTATTGTTGTTGCCACTCTCCATGTCGTGAAGGCGCTGTGTTTCGTTGTGAAAGCGAAACTATCTTGGTTGGCCTTCCAAAAGAGAACGATATCCGCTTCGTCATGCCTGGAGCTGATTCGTGCTGGTCGCTGAGGAAAAACATCAACTCTGCGCTGTTGATCGCCAGATCGGCTTCCGCCGTGGATGAAGCAGAGTCCAGCCCGGGGTCGTCACATGTGTTTGCCGCAAGCCCGCTGGCCGTGCCGTTCTCAAGCCCGCCCACCTGCCTCTGCTCACTCAAGCTGGCCTCCACTCACTCTAGGCCGTGGTGTGTGACGCTGTTTCGTTGTGAAAGCGAAACTATCTTGGTTGGCCTTCCAAAAGAGAACGATATCCGCTTCGTCATGCCTGGAGCTGATTCGTGCTGGTCGCTGAGGAAAAACATCAACTCTGCGCTGTTGATCGCCAGATCGGCTTCCGCCGTGGATGAAGCAGAGTCCAGCCCGGGGTCGTCACATGTGTTTGCCGCAAGCCCGCTGGCCGTGCCGTTCTCAAGCCCGCCGGATGCAACAAATGCCTCGTTTATAATGCGTTTTAATGTTTTTGTCTCGTCGCTCCGGCCGGACAGGGCATCACAATATGGTAAGGGGCGTAACATTTCCGTCACACGCTTGAGGTATTTGGCCAATCACAACGCACTGGATAGCTGGCCAATCAGAGCACACCTCCCTTTTCAGACCGATGAGCTTTGTAAAAATCTACGTGTTTCAGAAAGGCAGGGCATAGAGGAGAAACCATAATGTACAGTATGTGGAAAACAATGTGTTTTTTTTAACCTTAAACCGCATAAACACATTTCATTACACCAAATACACAAAACAATGTTCTTTTTAGCAGCGTCATATGACCCCTTTAATTGCAGGTGGTATTTCATGTGTGTATGATTGCTTACATGCCTTTAGTATCCATGTGAGTGAGAGGGTTTTTCAATGCTGAATGCTGTATGCCAAATTGAACACTTACCAAGTGCCAAATATGAGTAAAATTGGCTTAGGTGAGTAAATAAAACTTGCTAATAAGCTACTAGACAGCTGTTAACTTTATTAGAAACTGTGTAACATGATTAACATGTAATATCGTAATAACTTTTATCTTACACTTACTTATGTGCAGATCTCAAATCAAAGGCACAAATAGACCTATGTGGGAAACTTTTCGTAATGAGCCATGAAATTAAAATGAAAGAAACGTGTATTGTGTTATTTTGTTTTTGTGATGGTGGTGTTGCTGTGAGTGACCTTGACCTGTACTTTGTCACAAATATCTAAGGGGAAACAGAACCCAGCAAAATAATTTTCCTGTCAATAAACAAGAAGTACATTAAGAATTAGGGCTGAATAGAAGAAACATTTTTGAACAGTGTGGCGGAAAGTTCATTTTAATACCCTGACTGTATGTTTACTATACTGACTGTATAAAATGGTGCACTATATAAAATAACATTTTCTTTTCTACTGAACTCACACTACTTTTATTTGTATCCCTCTCTCTCTCTCTCTCTCTCTCTCTCTCTCTCGGTCTCTCTCAGACCTAAATCCCAGTGATATTTAAGGGTCTTAACCTGTGTCTTTCATCCCTCCGTTGCGGAGTGTGTGTGAGATCTAGTGTTAGCCCCCGTCGCTATCCGCTCTGCTAGCTAATGTAGACAGGCACGCTCTGAGCGTGTGCAAAAGCTTATGACCCTCTCCACAAAGACAGACTGCAAATGAGCCTCTCTTTCTCTCCTCTATCTAGATCTTTGTCTCTCCGCTAGTGTCAGCATTCCCTCCTTTCCTCGCTCTCTTTTCACACTCTGTCACACAGTCTCTCTTTCGTTCACTCCCTCGCTCTGTCTCTTTATCTAAGTAATTACCACTCCTCTCCGACATCTCTGCCGTGGTCATATTCTTGTTTCTTTCTTTCTCTCTCTCTCTCTTGCATGGTGTTTCTCCCTTTTTAGCAGTAAGAGAGGAAAGCAATATAGACATGACCCTCTCAGGAGCCACAATATCACCTTTGGGCGTGGTGGTTTTCAGGACAGCAAATGCACCGTAAGGACCCTTAGTGGTCTACTTGCACTGAACTTCGTGATGCATTTACGTTTTAAAGTAGTGCGGCTTGCATGGTCCGGATACGTATATTTTCAGTGTGCCATAGCCGCCTAATTGACTAAACATCATTTAAAATCTCTCCGCAGTCTCTACAAGAAGACTTAAAAATCCAGACATTTTCAGGCACGAAAAGAGATATTCTGATGAATAATATGAGAACAAACCTTTTTTTTGTATTAAATGTTTTACTTTTATTGACAATCATTTCATTGTATGTAATTGACGTGTTTATGCAAAATTCTTAATATTTATAGTAGTAGAGCTATCGGTGCTTTACAGTTTAAGATTAATTATATATGTTTAACATAATTTAAAAGACTGGAGCAAGAGCACAATAAGCAACACGCTAGGGCTGGGCGATATGTCAAAAAGATCTTATCGATAATCGCCTTTAAAAATATCACGATATCCGATAATATCGTCTACCTAAGCCCCACTTCCACCACGCCCCGCCCCCGCCAAGACAACATTGCCGACATGCACCATAAACACACACCATGTTCAGTTTGGTCTTAATTATTGCCACAAAGTTTGGTTTTACTTTTCTCAGTTTGTGCTTAAACTAACCGAAAACATTAGCTTTGCTGTTATTTTGGTTTTGCTAATAATTCCCACTCTGTTCTTATCAAATTTGTGTTTGAAATAAATTTCATTGTGTGGAGAACTGTTGAGGAAAAATGATAGAACCCAATTTTAAGTTCATCATGGTGAAGTTGGACATTCTGGTGGTGATCATTTAAATTTCATGTTTGTATTGTAATTTTTATCATTTTTATTTTATTAATCAAAATACAATGCCCACAATATAATATTCAGTGTTGTTCTACCGAAACTCCGAATGCGTGCATGTTGAGGGGTGAGCTGAGAAGCCTACTAATGTCTTCATCCGTCAAACTATAGAATTTATAGTGCTATATATCAGCTTAATTAAGCAATTATATTGTATAAACGGTTTAAAAAATCTGTAAAAATATTGCACTAAAATGTGCACTGAAGAAATTTGCATATTTTAATTATACCTGTCATGTTTGTGGTTTTTCATCATTATACAGTCTGTTTAAAGAAATATTCAGAAACACATGCAGTGCTACTATTTGCCTTTTTTCTGTTTAACTTTTACTAAACTGCAGCTCAAAATAGAATAGGCCTACCCTAAATAAGGATAAATTATATTGGAACGCATCTCCAAAATAATCGCACACAGATGCACGTTGCCATTACAGTAGTCAGCACCGAACAACAGGCAAATAAAATATAAACTGAGGTTACAAAAGTGATTCAGTCAAGATAAGTGAGGGATTTTCTTTTGTTCTTTGATTAACATTAATGACTGGCGGCAGCGGCTGTTGTCAATGCACGGATCCAATACACCCTTGTTTTCTTTCTCAGCTCTTTACGTTCACTTAAGACATAACCGATTGCATTTATGAAATATTTTGATAGAATTCTGTGTCTCTTTGTCCATTCGAATGTGTAAGAATGCGAGAAAGAGAGCTTAGTCCAGTGTTCACATATATAAGAGGCGGCTTTGTGTGTGTGTGTGCGCGCGTTTTTGTGACAAATGAGGACATAAATTTGTATAATGACAAAGGTATGACATAGGTATTACAAGGAGAAGGTGACTTTTCAGGACATTACCCCATGTCCCCACTTTTCAAAATGCTTATAAATCACACAGAATGGAGTGTATTGAAAATCTGAAATAGCACAAAGTTTCCTGTAAGGGGTAGGTTTAGGGGTAGGGTTGGTGTAGGGCAATAGCACATACAGTTTGTACAGTATAAAAACCATTACGCCTATGGGATGTCCCCACTTTTCACAAAAACAAACCTGTGTGTGTGTGTGTGTGTGTGTGTGTGTGTGCGTGCAGCACAGAAAACATTGCACGAGTGCAGAAGTGAGTTCTATTTCGTCTTGTAGTTGAATCTTTTGAAATCACAATAAATGCGCATACAGAAATTGAGAAGCATAATCGAAATGTAATTTTATAACAAGTAATTTGATTCCTAACCTTACGCATCTGATCTGATATTTCCGAAATTGGAATATCTTTTCAATTGCCAACCCTCCTACTAAATTATTTCATTCTTGCATGCAAAAAGACCTGTATAGTGACTATGGGGCTATGTAAAATATTTTTTTGCAACTTACTAGGTTTATCATTTGTCTTTTTTCCGATAATGTCGATAATATAATGTCGATAATACGATAATATCGTCATATCGCCCAGCCCTACAACACGCATATCTTGTTTATCAGTAAAATCCATTTATACATGGGAACTCAACAGGTATGAAGTATGATCCGTGAGTTGAAATACACTTTAATATACTAATAAGTAAATAATATATACTAATAAGAAAATATACTTTTTTACTCGTACGCTAGGGTATGTTTTCAGTCTGAGTGACATGAATTTGGTCATCAGTGTGCATGTCTGTGTGTGTGTTTCTATCCATGCTAACATGCGCTAATTACAGTAGTTTGTCCACAAGGAGGCAACACTGATTCCCACTGTTGTTTCAAAGTTGGAAATGAAGTAGAAGAGACAGAACAAGAACAAACTACTGAAGATGGCAAAAAACAATAGACACCTGCATTAAGTGCTTGTTTTGGGGGATTAAATGACACCTGCAACTCTACTTTAAATGAGTTCGAATAGGCCTACATTATTTTCGTTCATAAAATTTTTGGGGGAAAAAATGCAAACACTGGACAATAATTAGTTTGTTCTACTGCGCATATGTCAAGCTCACACTATCAAATGGAGTATACTTTGAAAGTTTGTACTGTAAAAACCCAAGTATATGTTGAACCAAACATCAACAGCAAGTATAAGCAATCCAGACATTGTGAAATGCGCCTAAGAAGTATTTTTTTTTTTACATGTGTTTACATTAGTTCTAGTTTTAAACCTACAGGTATATATGGCAACATTTGTTTAAGAAAAATGCAACAAATGGGCCTTTGTTCATTTCTCATTATGATGTCACGAAACACATTGTGTCAGGCTGCTGTTCTTTTCCTCTCCCATTATTTCAGTTATCTTAAATTCTAGTGTCCTATTTGAACCTCTAGGCTCCACATCCATTAAATCTTTGTACAGTATATGGTGGTGTATTGCCATATCCAAGAGCCAGCTTTACAGATTACACCAAAAGGACCACAGACAATTGCTGGAAAAATGTGTGGAATCACATTTTAAACAATCCCACATTTTCTCATCTTTTATCTTTACCCAGCATGGAGTGTGTGTGTGTGTGTGTGTGTGTGTGTGTGTGTGTGTGTGTGTTCTTAAACACATTTACCCGTCCTCTCTATTTCCCCTCTGCGCTCTGTAAGTGTGCCGGATTGTTTACCTCCCTTTTCGTCTCCACCACTCTGTCTCTCTCTCTCCCTCCGATCTCCTTAGCATCGGAAGCCCCCCGAGGCCGTGCATTCTTCAGCCCCTCCCCCCACCCATCTCTCACTATAGACAGAACACGCAAGACAGAGAGAGAGTGCGTGTGTGGTGCCCTCCGCATTAACATACAACACGATGCATACGTATACGTGCGTGTGTGGATGCTACGCTCTCAGAAACTTAAATGATTACACCCCGTCCCGAGAGGATGGGCCTTTTTCTTAAAGATTTCATTGCGTGCATACGTGCGTGTGAGTTATCTGATGAGGTCTGTCTCCGGGGTGGCTGTGGTGCTGTTAGAGAGTGACTTGCTGATAAAAGGTCTGCAAGAGAGGGAGGAAAAGAGAGGGGGAGGAGGCTTCTTTGACTGGACACATAAATCAAGGCCCTGGTAATTGCTGCTCAGGAGAAAAAGTGCCTGGGAGCGGGTGGTTGTGAAACCGAACACTAAAGCCACGCTAGCGCATGCTCGCACACATCACAAACACACAATGCCATCATATTTCAAATGTGATTTTAAACAATGTGGCTCCTTTCCGAAAACCTAGCGCTATACAGACAGCTACCTTTTAAGGCAGCTTCTGAAATGTCACTAGTGAGGGATTTGGGACACTTTACATAGGCAGCACTTCTTTCCGTCACACATATAGCGCTGGAAATGCACAGAGGCCCAACTCACAATTGATTCCAATGGAGTTGCGTGTTGCTAAGCTAGCAGCTTGACACACAGATAAGCATAAAAATGCAAAGGACGTGCATATGTGGCGTGAAATAGTCTATTTTTTGTTATTGTTACATAAAGTTAGCTTTTTTAATGAACATTGTTGCAGTGCATTGTGGGATTGCCTTTTGTGCTGTGGGTCAGCACTGCCTTAGATTTGGGCTTAAATAAGGTATCTTCAAAATGAATAAAACAAGGAATTTAGGGATAGTTCACCCAAAAATGAAAATTCTGTCATTTACTCCCTCATGTCTTTCCAAACCTGAATGACTTTCTTCTGTAGAACACAAGAAGATATTTTGAAAAATGTTGGTAACCAAATAATTTTGGTTACCATTGACTTCTATGTATGGACAAAGAAAAACACACTCAAAATATCTTGTATGTTCCACAGAATAAAGTACATGATACAGGTTTCAAATGACATAAGGCTGAGTAAATGATGACCATTTTTATTTTTGAGTGGACTATCCTTTTACAAAAAATTTTTTTTTTAAACTTTTTTCTCTCTACCTTTTTTTGTTCTTTTTGGTGCATTGGTTGCATGCCTATGATGCCTTAAAATGCTCTCTAGGTAGGCAGCTTACTAGGATTTGAAACAAAGCTCACATGTACTATTGACGTACTCTGCTTCCCTCATTCCACACGTACACACACTCAATTTATCAGAGCCTGAGCTTGCCTCCCTGTGTGGGAATGTTGGACAATAAAAAAAGGAGATCTCTTTAGAGAAGAGCCATGATTGGTTCACTCATCCCAGGAAAGCGAGACAGTAAAAGATGACAATTAATCTGTCACAGACACACTTAAAAACCCTTCACCAATCAAACACCGTTTCAACAGCTTAAAACATTTCCATCCGCTCTTTCTCTCTCTCTCATTCTCTCACTCGGATAATAAAGTTCATCATAATTTCTGCATCTGTTGAGCCTTGAATAATTAGTCATGATCGCTTTCAACAAGGCACAGCTGCGAGAAACAAAGGAGAGATAAGAGGAGAAAGAATGAGAGAAGATTTTGAAACAGACACGCGCAAGCACCTGTTGTGACATACAACTCTGAATTCTGTTGTGTTTTAAGGGTAAATCTGCATATTGTATGACACATGCAGGTCGCACATACGCATGCAAATCTGCATACTTCTCCTGCGCTTTCTATGCTGGTGTTGGAGAAAAACCTGTGAAATTCTGAAGACATGTTGCATTATTATTCATATCTGAAAACATGAACAAATGACCCAAAATATTTAATAATGATGTAGTAAATGTGTAGAACTTTATGAATGTCTGGCACTCGGAATCTGATTTTGTGTGGGCCTCTTTATGGAATTCCTTAACTTTTCCTTTAAAAAAGTAGAACAGAATAGCTTATTGCTCCAAATACTGCATTTTATCCTCCATAAAGAAAAAAGGAGAGTGTTAGACAGGAAGAGTGAGCGTAACAGCGAGGAAGCATAAGGGAGACCTCTATTTCGCTTTGCTTCTGTTGTCTTTCCTTTCTCGTCCTTACATCAGATTTCATCATTTTCTCATCTTACCTCTACCTGCAGATCCACACAGAGCGAGTCCATTTGTGTTTAATTGAGCCGCGTGTGCTCAGTATTTATTTCTGAAACTTTGAGGTGCAGCCAATGAACAATGCACAATTTCATGCCACAGACTTGTCCAAACAAAGGAAAACAAGTAGCCTCATTCAGACACTGTATCTGTTGCATTTTAACGCCAGTCTTTCTCAAAGAGCGATCATTTAATTTGATTTCACACTATTTTAAGTAACTGCTCTGATTTTGTAGATGTCGTCATCCACTTTGGCTGCTGAAATGAACATAAACAGAAATCTGTGGGTTAATGTCATCATTTGAAAATGAAAAAGTATGTTTACTGGAATTGTTTATTAGGGATTCATATGGAGAAAGTAGAGTGCAGGATCTGCGGATGGATTTCTATCCATAATGCTCAATGAACTGGCGCTGAACCTGTGCACGCGTGAGTGTGTGTGCGTGTAATTGAGCTGTAGACGGAAATATGGCTTTACGGCCACCACTAATGGCTTCTGTGCAGAGGAATAGAGAGCGCGAGAAAGGGAATATAGAAGCTGGGAGAGATAACGCAACATGGGGAGGAAGGGGAGGGCAGAAGGTTGGGGGTAGAGAGGTGGAGAGTTTGTGGAGTAGGGGACGGAAGAGTGGGAAATGAGGGGGTGGGCTGCAGCACAGCCAGTCCTACCTCATAACAGGTGTGTTATGGAGATTTTAACACACAAAAGAATGGCTACTTGGGCATTTCTATGTTCTTTGTCATTGCACCAGTAGATATATGGATAATATGAAATATTCTTTTGTTTGTGGTCAATTTTGGCTTTTTTTCACTGCATGGTACGGCACGGTATGGTTCGGTAAGGTTCACTTTTTGGAGGGCTTTCCACTGGTACGTGGTACTTTTTTTTTTTTAGTACCACCTTGGTTGGGGTTCCAAGTGAACCGTACCGTTACCAAAACGTGACGTGTAAACTCTGCTGATCACGGATTGGCCGGAGAGGATCGTCACTACCTGCGTCACTGAACTTGCGACACAATCACAACAGAACCGCTAGATTTAAATCAGCACAGCCAGCAAAGGATCGGATACAACTGTTTTGAACGAGCGCACCTTTTTTTAACAACCAAAAAATGGCGGTTTCGTTGTCTTGTTGAGGAAGTACAAACATTCCTCTCGTTGATAGCAGTGGAGCGGATCCAGCGAGAGCTTGATGGGGCGATGTGGAATGAAAAAAGTTTTTCAGGAGTCGCGGCAGTAGAGGCGGCGCAACTGTAACGACATGTGAATAATCCCGCCCACTCTAAAGTGGTACTAAGCTGCAGTGGAAACGCGAGCCGAGCCGTGCCGTGCCGTGCCGAGCCGAGTCGTACCACACAGTGGAAAAGCGCCATTTGTGATGTAATTGCAATTTGAATTTGTGAGTTCTTTGTTTTGGCTTGTGATCCTGTGCCTGCCAAGCTCTCATTTGTTTATGCTCTCAGTAGATTTGACGTGATTGATATTCAAGCAAATAATATGATGGAGGCAGCAGCACCTGGTGGTTTTGATATACAGTGGCCACTCCACACCTTTGTTGTAGTGTATTTTTATTTCATCATTCTGTTTAATCAATCCTTCTAAGGATAGTGCTGCTTGAGAGTAACAGTAGAACATACCATGCGATGGTCGGAAGTTCAATTACCAGGGATTGCATGATTAACTTGATTAAAGCACCGAGCTGTTTTGCATAAAAACATCATGCATAAATATAAGAGCAGTAGTTATAGGAAGTGTGTAAGTATAAATATGCCACCACCCTGCTCTCTTGATTTCAGGCATTCAAAAATCTGTCAACCAGTTGAGAGCAGTTGAAACTTCCTCCCTTGAGTCTTTAAGCCATATTGAGCCTGAACTTGCAAATGATCAGCCGAAGCTAAATTTATGCATCATCTTTGGTATTGCCAAAATTCTTTAACATTTGTCATAGCTTGAGTTTATGTGCTCGTCTGTCAGTATTCAGCTCAGATTTGTTGAATTGGCCAGTCTCTACTACCACCACCCACACTCCCAAACACCCTCATGAGGGCTGTGTGTTGGCGCGTGGTGTATTATTAGAGGGGATGTTGTGAGCAAGCCCCTCAGATTAGTGTCTGATCTGGGCCAAGGCTCACTACTGGTAATCAATGTGTGTTTGTGTGTGTATACATGAGATCAATGAAAGCAATCACTCTGACTCTCTGTATTGCACTATGTATTGTTTTGTGCAAACTGCAGTGAGCTTGTTGTGAGCAAGCCCCTCAGATTAGTGTCTGATCTGGGCCAAGGCTCACTACTGGTAATCAATGTGTGTTTGTGTGTGTATACATGAGATCAATGAAAGCAATCACTCTGACTCTCTGTATTGCACTATGTATTGTTTTGTGCAAACTTAGTTTTCCTTAGCACATCCTCCAACACCTTTAACAACTGCAGATGAGCTGAATATTTAGAGTTTGCCATCATCGGATAGTCTTGCCTGTTTGTGTTTGTTTGTTGCCTTTGGTAAAACCTTGCACTTAAAGTCGGCATGAAACGGAAGTTGCGATTGTCTTTTCTTCTCTACTGTGACGTATATCCGAGTGAAACGGCATCTGAAATGAGAGGGTGGGACTTGATTTCGTCCTTCGGGAATTGATTGGATCGTTGGAAGCTGGGGCATTGCTAACAAAATGGAGGCAGATCTGAATGCCAGTTTGCAGTTAGTGGTGGGGGATTTCTCTCCACTGGATTCACAGCCGGCATCAAGCATGAATAAATGTTTTATTTATTAAGGATGACAACGACGATCAACGGCACAAAACGAGAGAGGAACAAATCTAAATGAACATACATAAAATATATTTTTTGCTGAGATTTGATGATGTGACAATTTTGCGTCGTGATTATGCAATGACATCACAACGTCATTTAGCAACTTTTAGCAACAAATCGACCATCCTTAAGGATGGTCGATTTGTTGCTAAAAGTTGCTAAATGACGTTGTGATGTCATTGCATAATCACGACGCAAAATTGTCACATCATCAAATCTCAGCAAAAAATATATTTTATGTATGTTCATTTAGATTTGTTTGTAAAATAATATGAATGACATAATATTAAAATATAAATAACTATATTTTTAAATACATTGAATTATTGAAAACGTACACATTTTTGAATGATTTCAATTTAAGTTTTTTTTTATAGCTAGTAAACTAGTAATTCTACACATTCTCAAATAATATGCTTTAAGCAGTGTATTAGTAGTTAGCTAGTATGCTACACTCTAAGAAAAGTCTGTAAAAATAAGGCACAATCTACTATGTTAATATGAAAGAATTTTCCGTAATGGTTT